>NC_031775.1:4061638-4300211 GCF_001522545.3 Parus major | reverse complement strand
CTCCTCCTCCACCTCCTCCTCCGCCTTCTCCTCCTTCTCCTTCTTCGTTGGTGGGTCTTGCACCCGCAGTCCAGCCAGGATGTGCAGCAGTGCCAGGCACCGCCGCGGAGCTGCTGATACACCTCATCCACCGGCCCAGGATCTCTGCTCATTCCTGCCGTTCCAGCCGGCTGTTCCACCGAGTCCTGCAGGAGCACCGGGTCTGACTGCCCGAGGGGTTTGTGAAACAAAGCCTCTCCTCCATCCTTTTCCTCCTCAGCTGAGAAGGCTGTCATGGGTCCCTGGTTCTGTTTTGTTTATAATGCTGTAGTTATTGTTGTTTGTGTGCCTTGTTACACATACTAGTAAAGAACTGTTATTCCTATCCTCAGATCTCTGCCTGAGAGCCCCTTGATTTCAAAATTATAATAATTCGGAAGGAGGGAGTCTACATTTTCATTCCAAGGGAGACTCCTGCCCTCCCTAACAAGACACCTGTCTTCCAAACCAAGACATCTCCCCCTCCCGGCCTTAAAAGCAAAATTATTACAAATGTATTTCCTTCACCTACATAAACTTTTAATTACTGAAATGAAGAGCATTTACAAAATTTCACTTATGCTTGTATTATGAAAACAAGCTGTGCAGATGACAGATTGACTCTTGAGATGGAAGAGCAAAATTTCTGCTTTAATCTTGTGCTCTCATTTAGCATTTGGCTATGGAGATGTTCAAATGGAAGAGCCTGTTCCAGGTAAGACCATAAACCATTGCCAAGGGAGAGAGAAGAGATTTCTCTTCTTCCATCTTGGCAATACACAGCCAGATATCCTTGTTCTGCTGAGTGGTGGGTGGTTCAATGTCTCTCTTTTCCAGTGAGGGTACCTGATACCAGCTTCTTCCCAATTCAAATGGAACATGGTTCTTGAGCTTCAGCAAAGCCCTTCAGAAACCATGACCTCTGATTCATTATCTGATTCTGAAGCAATAGCCAATGTATTACTTCTGTTAGCAAATTAGTTTAAAATAATGTGTTAGTTTATAGTAGTTACTTTATAATAATTGCAAGGCTTCACTGTAAAAATCCATTTAAATCCAAAACATTTGCATGAAATTGTGTAATTATTTTCACTCAGATCTGGAATTTGGACATGGGAGATTTAGAATAAGTTTTCCCTGGGCATGGGTTTGCACAGGGTTAGTTAAGCAACATGGACTTGAAATGCTAAGGAGTTTCAACACTGTTTTGGAGTATTCATAGCTACATTAGTATCTATATAAGCACTTAAAGTTAAGCACCAGTAAATGCTGGTCACCAGTGGGTCATTTGCCAGGTCACACAATACAAGGGACTGCCCTCTTCCACTGAAGCTGTGAAGTGTATTCTCTCATACAGTTCCTCTGGATACTGCACCCTGCCATAGAATCATGCCACACTGTCTCCTGCTCTATCTGCAGAGCTGCAAGATGGTAACACTCCAGGAATAAATGTACTATGAGCTACACCCCTTCAGCTGATGAGTTAGAGACATGAATCCCCTGTGAGGTCTTGGCCTCAGACCACAACATACAGCAAGACCAGCATAGGTATTTTGCCAGAGCCTTCAATGCTTTACACTCTATATTTTTATGGCAAACACATGCAAGTGTGGCACCACAACTCAACAATTTGACAAGAGCTGGAAGAAACTCTCTGGGAGCCCTCTAGTGCACTTCCTTACCTCCCAGCCCAGAGACTGTTAAGTCCTCTAAATGAAACAGCTTTTGTGCCTTGGCCTGCCACAGGTGTGAGTATTTGGAGCTGGGTAGAGTCTGCCACTGTCCAGGGAGCAATGATTAGCTGTCTGAGTGTGCTACCATATCCTGTGTGTTACAGCTGCATTTCTGTATGCACCTGCACATCTCTTTCAGTACCACAGCTACCCTTATTTTATCTTTTGTCCAAAACCCTGTCTGGATTGACACTGGATGCACATTGTTAATGTTGTGGGGGGAAAAGGGGCACCATAGGTACAAGAGAAGCTTTCAGAATAACAAGGTTTTTACTATACATTTGGATACAGCTCAGCTATCAACAGATAGTTATAGCAATTTTATAGTTTTAACCTGCTACTGATATTTAGCATACTTACTACAGATATGATTATTGCAATTATCTCAATTTAAAGTGGTCAAGAGGAACCAGTGAGCATTGCTTTTTCTCCCACTTCTTTTATTCTGGCATTTCCTTCCCTAAATCATTCTGCAAATAACCTAAAGCAAATGGGTGCAAAACAAGTGTGAAGAAGCAACGATCACAGTATGGTAAGTAATCTGAATTTTGATGGATAATGTCTGCATTATCAGTACAGGGAACACTGTAAACGACTGAGACGTGGACTCAGACTGGCAGGGAATCTGAATCGTTTATTCAAGGAAACAAGTTGGTTTTATTCACTTCCTCAAGAAACAGTATTTCCCTATATGGCAATTCTCACTAAGCAACCTATCACACATTACCATATCAGCAACTTGCTTTCTTAATGTCCCTGTATGGGATGATCACCTGCTATTCAGGGGTCTGTTAGCTTCCAGCAGGCTCCTCTCCATAGGAGTCTGCCACATGGTACCTCCTCCCGCTCTAGTCAGGTGGAGACAAGCTTCTCTGGGCTGCCATGTGCTTCTCTGGGCTGCCATGGTGTTCTGCACATGTCCCACAGCCTGTACCTCAATTCTATCCTATCTTTCCCCAAAGAACAGCAATAAAACACTATTAAAAAGAAGGAGGATAGAAAAAACAGCAATTAACTGACCAAATTGTGCTGTTCCAGGATCCATAACATCTCAAACATACAAAAAATACACAAAGACTTCTAACTGGCTTCAATGTCTCAAATATGAAAGGAATCATTAACAGAATACATTTCTAAATACCTTGCATATATAGTGAAAATTACTCAATATCATAAATTCAGGTGTGAAATTACAAATTTCAGTATACATAACCAAGTACAAATTTGTCTGCAAAGGAAACATCTCAGGGTGCAGCACAGTAAAGCACAGACTCAGCTTTATTTGTAGTTTTTTGTGTACTTCCCCCAAACCCAGAAGCATTTTTGAAGTCAAGGGTACTATGACAGGATGTTCTTCAATGGATTGACATTTAGATGCCTACACTGTGCAGAGGTGTTTTATATTAAGACATTTAATATTAAAAAGAGCAAGAGAGAACATACATATGCAACAGGGGGAAAAAAACACAAACCAACAAACCATACCACTTTCTTTTTCTAAGATGGGCACCTAAGATAGTCAAATCCAAAATGCCCATTCACATTCATCTAGTTCCCCTACTCCAGTAACAGAGCCTACAAGCAGATCACTTCCCATGGAATTCAACCCTTACCATTCACAGAAAAGCAAAGTCCAGAATGGAATTAAGAACATCAACTCCCTGTTACTACACTGCTGATTGAACAATTCCATGCTCAATCAATTGCTAAAGAAATTTAATCTTGATGCTGTGACTGCCACACATTTACAAGGCACTCTAATTCTCATTATGGGTTCTTGACCCTTTATACAGAGCACTTAAAAATCCTGTATCCTCTCTTGTCTAACCTCATAAAGCCATTATTTAACTAACAAACCTCATATATTTTCTAGTTTTCTGGGGAAAACAACCCAACGTTGTTTACTGTCTCTAACATTTATTTCTGTCACCTCAGCTAAAAGATATGTTTCTGTTACAATTAGTTGAGAATTGTTTTGGGAAAGAGGAAGATACTGTCTAACTTCCATGGTAGAAATTTTAATAAACAGCACCCTCAGGAGGATTAGAACTAACTTTCTTTACTGTTTGGTTTTTTAAAAACCCCAACAAACAAACAAACCAAAAACCCCAAAACAAAACAAAACACAAAAACAAAACCCCAAACAACAACAAAACCCCACCGTTGCTAAGCTACCACTTTTGAATACAGGCAGAATAATTTCCAAGGGTTGTTTAAGGTGTTTAACTACAGAGTGTTTAACTACTGTGAAGGAATCCAGGTATGCACTAATATCCCCTCATCACTGGCCCCTGAGGCATTTGTGAAACTGAGGCTCACCAAGATCAAACAGGCAATCAGTCTCCATTATGAGGTGATCCTTTAAGGAGGTAGCTTTCAAAAGGGATGAGGAGACAGGCTGCTTCAGGGCTCCCTGTTGCTCTGCACATTTAGGAAAGTCGTGAGTAAAGCTAATGTAAAGAGAGTTATTATGTTTGGATTTGAGGGTGAGGAGTCCCACATCCATCCTGTTTGTGGGCTGAAGGCACGAGAGCACACCTGGACTATTTCCTTACACTACATTGGTATGATACCCAGACACACATTGTGGACATTTGGGAAGGAAGCATAACAATAATACCTCACTCTGGGTAATGGGAGGGCTGACTGGAAAGGCACATTGCTAGTGCCCTTCTTCCCCAGCACAGACAGGAGGTCACTAGCTGGGGGCCACTGCCAGGAAGAATACAGCCCACATCCCTGTAATCTCAGCCTAAGTGAGCCAAGTTGTCTTCAGAATCTTGAAGGAGAGCAACCTTGTGTGGAATGTCTGTATCTAGTAGTGAAGAGTGAAGATGATCTTAAAAATCATGTCTCAGAACAAAAACTGAATGTGCTGAGGACAACCACAATTTGCATAGCATCAGAAAAATCACTCTGGTGCTTCATTCTGCCTTATGATGGAGGGTACATATGGGTACATATTTTCTTTGCAGAAGTAACACAATCCAGATGTCTCTTCCCTCTTCCACTCATTCTTTCCAAATGTACATATATGAATACCACTTATACTGATTTTATGGTGTTTTAGTCATAACTTCACTGAAAAAGAAGACTTCTAAAATACCAGAACACTCAATGTTAAATACAGCTGTAATTTACAGAGTGAATAAATTTGATTCCCCTTTGGATGTTTCTCTCCAATGTGTTGCCAATGCTCAGGTACCAGAAATTAGATCCTTGATTGTAGGTTTTAAAAGAATCTTGCAATAATAAAATAAAACCTTGAGAATGAAAAGGCAATTAGATAATTCAGAATAGTTATTTTACACTTAATTTAGTAAACCAACTTTCAAGTGGTATGTGTTGGGTTCTCACTCTGCTGCAAACATATCGGCAAATGCTGTTATACAGCCTTCTTGCTTTAATAGTTAATGTTTTCTATGTCTATCAGCAACTGAGAGACAGGGACATCCAAGTTGAGATCAGAAGCCAATTTTATTGAGTATATAAGGCTTTTATATAGGATTTTACTTGTATGGCACTTATATAGGGTTTTATTTTTGGTAACAATTTTCCATTGGTTACACATTTTTCATGACATCAGCTACCTGCTAATCCTTACAAAGTTTCACAATGTATCTCTTGGTCACTTCTACCCCAGGGAGCAGTGATCCGTGTCTGTCTCTCCCATGTTTTCTGTTTGATTAGGCCTAAGATACTAGGTACCTTCATCAGTTCCATTATGCCGTCTGTTTTATTCCTCATTTATGTGCTTATTAACAAATTATCTGTTATATAGACATGAATGGTTCTGGTCCCATTATTCTGAGATAATTAATTTCTTTCTCTTCTCCTTTCTTAGAATGTCTGGCCAATTTTCTGACATGAAAGCCTTATTCAAACATACTAATTGTTTAGTTAACTTACCATGTACAGCAATTTTGGCTAATTATTTTAAAATCCATATATGTACATCTCTATATATAGGCTCCACATGAATAATACAGGCTAACATATAGTAATTATCTTCTATTTGCTTTACTAATTTTATTTGATATAAAGTGGGGAGGGAATTTTTGCATAGCTGTTAATTAAGGTTTCTTTTTCACCCTTCCCGAGTAGCACAATAAACTGGGGTAGAAATATAGCTTAATCTACATTTCACACTCAACCATATTTCTTTTTATGCTGTAGTTAACAAAGGTGTTCATGAATCAGCTGAAAATCTCAGTTAATAGTTGGATGACACTTTTCTACAACTGACAGCAATCCTCAGTTAAAAATGCCAAACAGGAAGAGCACATCTGTGAAAAACAGGCCTCTTAAACTGAACGAATGAGTAACCATGATGTGTGGGTTGTGCTTTCTACACAGCAACCTCTGGGAAGACCTTTCTGTGAAAAGCTATCTGAGAACAATTGGGGATGCTTTGGTGTTCCTACTCGCCTCCCACAGCCCTTTGTATCAGCAGCTCAGTGGAGACAGTCTGACAGCAAGATTCTTTTGTCATTTGAAATTTCAGGTACTGTAACTCAGCTCAGACCTGCACAGATGTATCTCTTCTGAGTGGCTATGTGTTTCTACAGAAGAGAGAAATTTCGCAATGGCTGGCTCTCAGTGTGCAGCATGAATTGTTATCTACCAGTTATCTCAACTAAATCACTCTCTGCTAAGAAACCTTACACCGAGCAGCACCCTCATTTCCACATTAACTAAAGCTCTACAGCACCTACCTTAAGCCCTACCTATGCTGTGCATAAAGAGCTATGATGCAAGCAGTTCATATCCCAGTTAGTTGCAAGAATGAGGACAACCTGTGATTAAAGCACCACTAGGTTCTCCAATACCATGCTGAAAATGTCCAAGTCCATAAAATTGGAAATTCCAAACTCAGAGAGACGCTGGATGTGAATATAAAAACACAGAAGCATGAACACGAGCAAGTAATTCTCATCTTCCAAGAAGTTGCCAACAATCACCCCTCCCTTTTTTGCACCCATAATATTAAGGAGTAACTAAAAGTATTTGCAGTACTTCAGTCATCATATCAGAGACAGCTGCAGAAAGACAGGGCAAGGACATTATCACTGGCAAATTCTCATTGCTCTTTTTTCTCAAGTCCCACATCAATATTTGCATAATTCAGCAACATAAACTCAAGGAACTGTCAGAGTTCATTCCTGAAAATAACCTCCTTTAACTGCTAGATTCAGGTCTCCCTAGGCCAGAAGAGCAGATTGTAGCCATGCCAATCTTCTTTTATCAAGAACAGGGTTACACATTTTGGATAGATGTAACAAACACTTTTAATTTTGCAGAAAGTTCTCTCCCATCTCAGCAGAAGGCAAGTCCTCAAATACTTCAATGACATGAGAACAGGCTCTGATCTGCTCACTTTCCTTCTTGCCAAAGGACTACAGACTACAATTTTCCAAATATGTATGATCATTTTTTTCCCCAACCACATAAAATCCCAGTCACTGGAATCAGAGTCTGACAATAGTTAATTTATTTGGACTCCTTTTACCTCATCAACATGCTAGAGCTTCAGGCTGTACCATAATCTCAGTATTTTTCTCTCCTGAAAAACAGATGCCACTAGGAGAAAATAACTGTGCTCTGCAGCAGTTGTCACATTCTCAAAGATAACTTCTTCTCATGCCTTTCATCTAAAAGGATTACCAAAATAGAATCTTTCTACAGACTCTTAGGAGTTCCCATCCATGGCTTTCGATACCTTGACACCATTTGCCCAGCTATAACTAAAGATGAAAAGAGGAAACACTGTTTAAAATCACCAAATCTCTGATGGGTTTTTGCCTATATGAGATCTGTGAATGTGTAGGAAAAGACTCTGCTTTACCAAAAAGATTGGGAATGTATATTATATTCAATGTCTTGCTTCAGTGATGAACTGTAGCGTCTAAAAGTCAACCATAGGTCTCTGGGGTACAACCCCCTGTTCTATTATTGCTACCTGTACGAAAGACTTGTATCTTACATTACTCATTTCCCTACCTGTAAAAAATTGAACAAATAACTGCTTAACATAAATGTTTCAGCATCCATTGCCTTAGCATTTGCAAGCCTTAACAGGTCCTAGGATAGAGAGCATTCAACAAAAGCTGAAGTTAATATTAGTTTAGATCATATTTTCTTCATTTTTTTGTCCTATAGTTTTTAATTTTGAAGGACAACTGCAATTTCACTTCATCCATTTAGACTTATCCTAAAGTCATTATTTGTTATGATGCTGTTCCTGCCTTCAACTGCAAAGAAAATGACTATCCCTACCCTCTCACAGGCAGGATTAAGAGCCACAGAAAATGAGTTATGGTTACTCTCACTGACAGGAGCTCAGAAGAAAATTAATTTTCAAAAGTCTACCTAAGTCCAAGAAAGATTCTGCATCCTGTGTCTTCTTAATTCTTCTTCACAGGTACATAATGAAAATACAAAATGTTTTTCTTCATCACCAGTCTGCACACTCAAAATATATGCTGAGACTATTGGTACCAAAGGCAGTATGTGAACTAGGTGGTGTAAAATAAGAAATGCAACATGATACATCACACATGATGTGCATTCACATAATTATTTATTTTTTATAAAGCATGTATTAAAAATACTGCCAGCACAGGTGGATCATTGTATATTTAGGCCGAATAACAATCATTTTACTTATGTCTCTATCAATCTCCAAGTAAGCAGACTCTGTATTGTGTTCAGTAAGACTGTTACAAATACATTTTTACTAAATTGGTAGTAACCAGCTTCAATTTTTCCTTCAATTGATAATTTCATATTTCTTAACAGAACAGGTACCAGATGCAGCTACATAGGCTTTGGGTGAATTTAGTTTAAAAGACCCATAGATCCTGGTCTGACTGTTTTTAATGCCCTTTATCATTAGATTGATGGGCACACTCCTCTGCCTTGCTCAGACCTAAGCTGTTACCCAAGTATCCAAACACTGCTATCAGCTTTTTCCCACTAGACACTACAGAAGAAAGCATCCTTAAATCAGCTGAAGACAAGCCATTGTGGGATAAAAATATAAACTTGATGCCAATAATCTGTACAGTGCTTATACAGATCAATACCACACAATAGTGATCTCCAAGCAGCCTTCCAAAGAACTAATATTTCAGTTTAGAGATCAGCATCCAGCTTCTAATCAAACATACTTCAAAATCACAGGCCATGTTAAAAGACGAATGGCAACACTGTTCTGAAATTATTCTGAAGATACGTTTTCTGAAGTTGTAGTGTAACTTACTACTTACAGCTTCAGTGAAAAAAATGATTGTGTTCTCTATGATTCACAGTAATCAATATGTGAAAACCAAATAGTTTTCATATATATGTGAATATATATATAGTCTCACCAAAAGCAAGAGAAGATTTGAGAACAAATACAAGATGAGTAACAGCTGCAACTTTTCAACAGGTACCTCCAGGACACAATGCAAGCATGCTCCATGTCATATACAGGGACATGAACACTGCAACTTGTTGGGAACATTCAGCATTGTTACCAACAAAACACATGTGTTCTGATCCATTCTGTGTCCAGCCCTCAGAGCAAGAACACACATGACTCAAGAGCCACATGTGCACTCCTGCCATGACAAACTGCCCCAATAAGATCCTTCACACAATAAAGAACTCCCTACATGGATCCAGGCTGTAGGTATATTGCTTTAATTGTTTCTTTTCACAAATACCAAGAAAACAATGACATGTTTCTCAAAGTTTACCTGGAGAACATGTCCTAATCCTTTTTCATGAATTGAAGCCTAAGGATTTCAACTTTGGTTTGGATTTTTTTTTAATCTAGAAAGTCTTCATACGTTTAACAAAATACTTATGAGTATGAACTCAGGTGTTACTGTTATCAATATTTCCTCTACCAAACTGGAGTAGATGCTTTGATGTATTAGATCATATATAACTTTGCGTATTAAAAAAGTAGATGGAAATACCAACTTATATTTATTTTAATACAATTGTGCAATTTGAGGTTTATAGAGCCATGCATAAAGCATTTGTTATTCCACCTTTAGCAAAATTGATCCATTAACTATGACCATATTTTTAGTACATAGTTTACTACAAAAGCATTAGGACACATTATGAATCATTCTGGCATTATGAGAGTTAATAGAATACTATATATTTTTCAGGATTATTAATAGTTAGTGTCATTCACTAAATTAAAAAATCAAGTCTAACTAAGGTAAAAAATATCTGATGATACAGTACATAGATGATTGTAAATGTATATTAATGAAGCTTTACACAATTGACTGGATATATTTTCGTTAATCACTCACAAACCCATGCCAAACATATATCAAAGACTTCAGCTCCTTTTTCATCCAATCTTCTGACATTTCATTATTATGGTTACCTGATTAATGGATGCAATAATATATGTGGCATGATATGATATGTTCACATTAAATTTTAATCAAATATTACTAAATTCAGAAAACATTAAGTAAATCATGACTGATGAGGCAATATTGCTGTACTGTTGTATTGATGGTTAGAGAAACTCACTATGGAGTTACAGATTAAGGAGGAGTAGTAAATCTTATGAGGAAATAGAAGTATCTCAAGTTCAACTAGTTGGTTCTTTTAAAATTGCCTTCCAGCCAAAGGTTGAATATTAGATCCATCAACAGTATTCAAGTGTCTGTAACTGATATGAATGCTTTGGATTTTCATACTGCAAGTCATCTCACTCTTTAAAAAGCATGGATTAACATACACTCTGCACAAGGGCCTTTACCAAAAGATGATCACCTGTGTAGGGAAAAGAAACCTTATTCCCCGCTGCAGTTGGGAAAAATTAGCCTAGTTTATTTAAAACCTAGCTCTGACTTGAGCAGCAGAATGTCAGGCACATGGAATTCACTTGGTTTGTTCATTTTTACCTAAATTACACTTTTGTGGCTTTGCAGGAGGTGTGCAGAGAGACAGATTGGGGTTCATATTCACAGCTTAGAGCTACAAATGTAAGATGGTTTCATACTGGAACACCAGAATGCTGCAAATAGCAGCTTTCTTCTCAGCTTTACGCCAGTAGTTAACATGCTCATATGAAAATTTGGTACTCATATTTGGCCATAATTCTATATTGTATTTTTAACAAACAGGAAATAAAACACTGAACTGTCATTTCACTGCTCTGTTTGAAGCTGAGAGAGACCTAATTGTATTCATTTAATTACATTTCCCACTCTAGTAAAATTTCAGATGGGATCTGCTTATCTTGTCCCACATCTGCCTTGAATATCTATCTTCCCACTCCCATAACTGAAAGATTCAACTTATGATTTTGAGCATTACTCTTTATAACAAACAAGCTACTTATCCAGAGTAAAACTCCTTCTCTTGAGAGTTATGTGACCCTTTGGAAGCTAAACGATAAATCCTAAAAACCATACTGGAGGGACTACTAGCTAAAAGATTGCAATTAAATATTTCAAATATTAACCTGTTCTGAAAAAAACTTATTCCAAAGAATTTAGAGATCCTAGAAATAGATAGTCTGAGATGCTAATTCAAAACTTTCAGTGTAATAATCTGACTATTCTTGTATAGAATTTCGGTCCCATGGTACAGACTAAACAGGTCTCTTCTTTCATTTGTTTGTAGCTTATATATAAAAATATAAAAAACAGACAGTCTTGTCATATTACCATCTTTTTGGTAGACTCTTATGCCAAGATATCAGACACTGCTGGATCTAATTTTGATTATGTGAAGTAGCATGCAAGTCCTGCTTAACTGCATAATTAATTGTATTCACAAATGAATGCATTGCATAAGACTTGCCACAAGACCTTTCCAAAATACTGTTTGCCTCTTCATGCCCTGATCTCACTTTCAGTCCCTTCCCTTGTCTTGAAAGTTTATGAGGGGTGTAAAACTGACTTGTATTATGTTTACCTGCATGGGAAATCTCAGTGCTATGGCACTGTAAAGAAATACTACTAAATTCTGCAGCTATACTCTGAATATTAAGAGCAATATATATTTAATGTGCTTAACTGGAATTTTTTGACAACTTGCTTTCTGCTAGAAGTCATTCCATATAAAGGATTTCAAAGAAAAGCATACAAATAATAAAGGCAGAAAAATAAATTAAAATGCTTAAATGGATACAATGAAATTAAGGACCAACTGGGAAGGACCATGCAGTACTGATGTATCTTGGTAGCTCAGTTGAGCTACTAGTTTATTACTGGTCAGATGTATGGCGCAAGGATTTCAGTTAAACACCTTCTTGCTTTGCTATAAAAGTGGGTTTGTGACTAGCTCATAAAACCTAATGTGAACAGTTATGAGAATAATGAAAGCAATTCACCAAGTTATCTTCCTCCATACCCAGATAAGTTTTGTATAGTTCCAAGACTGAAAAGCACACAATTCCTGTGAGTGTAAGGCCTAATAAAAATGGAATACATCCAAACCCACAGCTCTTACCTCAGGCAAACTTCCACTGGTGTTGGCATCTCATGCAATATAGAGTGCAGACACTTCAAACAAAATTGCCTGGAAAGGTTTGATTCCCTCTCAATTGATTAATTGAATGAGTATATATTACTCAATCTTGCAGCTCCTGCTTTTGTCAGGAATGGAAACATACCAGAAAAAAAAAAAAAAAGGTAACTCAAGGTTCTCAGTAAACTTTAGATCAAAGCATGATGTTATGGCTCAGGCCTTCAAAATTCTGCAGGTTTCCACTAGAATGTTAACAAGATCCAGCATTCAATGACCCAACATAGCTTTTTAATCTACAGAGTTGTGTCAAATACCAGACCTTTTGTCAGAAAGTCAACTTGAAATGGGCCTATTTCTTTGCATTACAGTCTCAGAGAGGAAAAACAAAAGAATACAGAAAATTTTTGACTGACGACTCTGGATATGTGATGTTCACTGTATGTTGAAAATATGTTGATTTCTAAGGGCAAGAAAAGCAATAATGTTCTGTCCAGAGAAACACAGCTGTGGAGTTAAGATAAGAGAGCCAGTTTAGAGAAAGAGAATTGGTGCTGGTGATGCAAGAACAGAACCTTAACATCTTTTAGCAAAGTAAAGCTGCTAAACAAAACTACTTTTGTCCAAGCATTTTAAATCCTAGAAGCCAAAGCTGAAAGGGTCCTTTACATTTGTGGATAGGGCCAGCTGAGAGAAGCATTATTCAGCTATGTGTGGCAGCACTTAGGAAGACAGGAACAGAAGCACAGATGCAGCTCAGGCCCTTTCAAAGATGAGCATGAGTGGAGCAGCTGAGGAAATAGGGGCAGGCCTGTGGGTTATAGGAGAGAGGAGATTTGTGGCAAGGGTGAAAAAGTGATGAAAGGGAGGGTGGTAGTTTTACAGTAGATCTGTATGAGAGAAAATGTATTAAGAAATGTTAGGAAGAGACTTGGGGAAATAAAGCATATGTGAAAAGCATGTAAATCCACACATTTTGACTTCCCATCACTATCAAATGGCCAGTTCTTTTTGACCCCATTTTTGATACCAAAAATATATCAGCCCTAGTCAATATAAAAGAAAAAGACAGTATATCAACTGCTTATCACTGTGCTCTCACAAAATACTGAAAACAGGAAGGTTGCTGCTCAGCTTAATACTGAAGGTTTATGAACACAGTTTTCATGGTCTCTTGCTCCTGGACAAAGTCATGCAAAGGAATACTTAACCTTTCACCATTCTCACCAACTCCTTTAATTAAATCAGTTGTTCTGAGCAAAGAAATCACATATAAATATAATTAGTTACTTGGAACCTGATCTAAAGCCTAATGAAATCAGCATAAGGCTTACAGAGAGAATGAGCTATAAGGAAAATATTAGTGTGATTGCTGTGGGCAAAACTACTTTCAGATCTAAGCAGAGAATTTAACTATTTTATTCTGCAAGCAATGAGAAAATATCTTTTTGATTCTAAAACTACAATAAGACACCTAATTAATTCTAGAGCACCACAGTCATATACATTACTTCTTAGTGTGCATGAATCCAATAGTTTCTTTTTGAAACAGGAATATTTAAGAGGCATTTAAGTGACGGTGGATCCTCATTTCAGTAAATACATGTGAAGGCATACATCGTGTTTAAATATAATAAATACAGCTAAAATCATGCATCTGGGTCAATCCTCTGTATATAATCAGGATTATGAAAATTTAGTTTTTCTTATCTTTCTCAATAAATGGTCTATGTATAGACAAATGGAAATTTATTCAGATGTGGTCTTGTTGTAATCTTGCTTTTTAACTCACCGGTTTTTTCTTCCCTGCAAATTTGACTGATTTCAAATTCTGGCAGTTACTCCGGTAGCTAAGAAAAGTGCCAAACTGTGGTTGCTGTCTTCTAAGCTGTGCTTAAGTTCTTTCAGAGACAAAATTATCATGCCAAAGCATTGTAATTGAAAGTTTCTGGCACATTTTAATGACTTGTTCTTTTGGTTCTTATTGCTGACCACATGTAATTATAAAGGAAAAGGTCTCTGAGGACCTTGAGAAGGAAAAATCCAAATAGACACAAAAGGGGTAAAGGCGACTGGAAAAGGTTTTGATTAATTTATACCTTCTTCAAGATTTCACTGTCCTGAACCTCGCAGTTCTCTGAATGAAGTTCCTTCAATCCCAGTTGTCAAAGCCCTCCTTCATCCATTGCCTTGCTCCTCTCAGGCATTCCCCAGTGGCAACCCAAAGAGACGCAGCATATCCAGGGGGAAATCCTAAAATCTGGTTATTCTGAAAAATCTGACAAATGGAAGGAGGCTCATCAGTTTGATGGCTCTGTACATGTATGGTGGGAAAAAAATTGTCAGAGGCATAGGGGAATCCCTTTTGTTTCAAAAGTGCTTCTTCAAAGAAACAGACATCCTATCTCTCTTTGAGGAAGGCACTGTGTGGGAGGCTCTGTGGGCCCTCCTACAATGCCATGACTGAGAAGCCTGTCTTTAACTGGAGCTACACTGAAAATGCACAGTCCGGATAAAATGCAAAGACACAAAGAGTAAATAAAGAAGTAGTCAATGCTAAGCAAAGTGTGGGCCGAGGAATTCTGCCTCCTAAGGAAGTGACAGTCAAATAAAGCTGGTTCATCATGTGTGTCAAAAGCAGCATCAGACAGGTAAATAGCAATTCTACACTTCCCTCCTACTCTAAAATTCCACCCTTAAAGCACCGGGTATTTTAGGAAGCTTCCTGCTGACAGGCACATCATGCCCAGGATTACATTTTAATAGGTCTCCTTTTAGACGAGCATTTAATTAATACTTATAGTCAACATGCTGTTCCCATGCAGTCCCTTGGGAGGAGCAAAACATGCAAAACACAGAAAAGGTGGTAAGGAAAAGAAATAATCAATCTGCATTCATTGATACATTTGCAGATAATGTAGTAGAGTATTTACTATGGTTCTGTTTTCTCCGGAGGGCAACTTTTTATCTTTTGGATCAACTGTGTAGACTGTCAGAAAACAGTAGCCATTTTCAATCCAGTGCAGTGGAGGTTGGCATGCCATCTGGAATGAATATGTGACATTCAGCACTGGTACTTTGGACAAAAATCCACAAAATGTCCCAAGACTATTCTCTAAGTAAAGAAAAACTTCCATATAAATTTAGATTTTTTTTAAGCAGCACTAACATAATTTAGCCAATTTTACAAAGATGAGGTTACAGGTTTTCTTGCTTTCTGCAGCCGCCTCAGGACACTGCAACATGATGCTTCTTGAAGGACCAGAGGACAATGATATTTTCATTTTGTTAAAGCCAAAACATGCTATCTATCCACACACTGGCTTGACTCAACAACACAGCCCCTAGAACCTTCATTCTTTTGATTATATATCCTTTAATCCTTTAGCTCCCATTCCACAAGTGGTAAATTGGCCCAGCATCTTACTCTTTCTTCCACTGAAGATAATGTGTCTCGAAATGAACATTGACTGTCTCTTAAAACCCAATAAATTAAACTGTCTTTCCTCAGCCAGTAGCAGGAGTAATGGAAAACATTTCTCAGAACTAGTTTGTTTGATTAATACAAGTGTTTGACCTAATGATCTGTTTTAGCAAATTGTTATGACTTACGGATAACTGATAAACACACAGAAAATAACAGCAATGCAATTACCTGTCACCTGAATCAAATATTTTATGCAAAACTTAAAATTATACACAAACAGATCAGGAATACAGTTTGAATAAATAATTAATTAAAATCTCCAGTTCTATCACAAAAGAAGGAAAAAGAAAAAGTTAGTAAAGGGGCTAGAAATAACAGCTAGACAGTATGCAAATTAACTGCCAGGGTATCAAAAATCTCATCCTACATAGTATTTAACAAGATTATCAACATCTGCCTCCAGATTAATGCAGTATGGAAAAGGATAATCAGCTGGCTAAATGTAAGGTCTGATGTTTAGATGCAAGAAAATCAGTAAATTGTGACACATTTAATTCAGTGTAACTTCATTAACATCTGAGCAACCAAGTTTTGTGCTCAAATGCAAAGACCTTTGGCAAACTTTTTCCTTTGTAGCACTACCGGAGGAGAGAGGAAAAGGCCAGGCTGCAAAGGGCTAAGGATTAGAGAAGGGCTTGTCACTGTGAAGAGGTACAGTGGGATGGTACTATGCTCCTACACATATGAGCTAAATATTACTTTTTCATGACTGTGTCCATGAGCTAAAAGGAAGGGAAATACAATGGTTCAGTACAATGAAACAATTCCATTTTATTGTGTAAGTGCTGACAGCGAAGTTCCAACTGACCTTTCTCCCTCACCCAGGCCAACCTATGCTTTTAACAACTGATACAGGACAACTTCACCTATCTCCTATTCAATCAATAGGAGGGCTCTAGATCAAAACCCCTCTGGACTACATGGGATCTAACTTGCTGATATATAATGAAACCAAGTGATAGATAAACTCTTGCAAATGAAAATGGAAACTAGGGAAGTGTCTTTGGGAGGCTCCTTGCCAGAGAAACTATCTTGTCTAACCATATATGTTAGAAGGAAAATCCTCCCAGAACTCCCATGTTGCAGAGCTAGCTCCTACAGTACAGGCATAGTTGAGAGCTATGTCATATCAGGTCATCTGGGTTCCCCCAGAGACCCACAGATGCCTCTCATGTCTAAGGATTGCTACAAAGGGCATAAAGGGAAGTCTGGACTTTACTTGCTGCTAATTAGCTTTTTAACTTCTTATCTTCTCGATGTCTCAGCTTCAGCTCTACCTTCTTTCTCTCTTCCCTTTTTTTCTTGCCTTCTTTCCCCTTTCAGACTATTATATGAACTCATGCCACCTTTTGTTCCACCTGACAAAGTTACACACAATATCTCTATCACACTTTTCTTCTCTGGTCTCCACAAAACAAAGCTGTGTGGACCACGACTCTCACCATGTTCACTGCCCTGCTTTACTGGTCTCTCTCAAGACAGTGTATTTAGAATAATTAGACACAGAATCATTGAGGCTGGAAAAGGTCAAGTCCAAGCATTAACTTAAATCTGCCAGGTCCGCCATTGTGGACCTGATTTTCTCTGAACCTGAGAGAATTACAACTTGTCAGTGGCTGATCTGTTCCCAAGGGAATGTTTCTTGGGAGCTCTCTTGCTCAAGGATGATATTTGCAAACCATTTTACTTTCTCAAAACAGTTCTGTATAACTGTAGATAGTGTGTTTTTCTCTTGTCCCACCAATGGGACAAGAGGTGGTGTTCCCTTGACCAATCATGTTAAACCTGTAGCGTAAAACCCTATAAAAGCTGAACAGTTCAGAGAATAAAGGCTCTTTTCCTAGCAACTTGTTCTGGTGTGCTGCATTGAACCTACACTTCTACATCGTGTCCAACAGCAACACACCATTAAAATTTAAGTACTACATCTACAAGTTTTTTTGAATAGTTACAAGGACTGCTATTCCATCACTACCCTGGGCAGCTTGTACCAGATGCCTGACAGCCCTTTCAGTGAATACATTTTTCCTAATATCAAATCAAAACCTCCCTGGTCATAATTTGAGGCCATTTCATCTTATTCTATCACTTCTAATGTGGGAGAATTGACCCTACTGTTAGCACATACATGGTGATATGGCAATTTCAGTACCATTGCCATTGTCACCTCTTTCCATGCACTCCAATTCCTGCAATGAAAAGCCATGAGAAGCCCTTGCACATTTACTGCTTCATGACTGCCAGGGGAACTTTTCCCAACAGGAATCCCACTCTCCCCTCATCACAGGCCTTGGTATCTGTCCCTTAAGCTTCTACCTGGAAACTTAAAGTATTTTTAAAGCTCCCATGGGATAGAAGCATTTAGTAGCATAGCCTTTTTTATTACCTCACATTTTGCTCTATTCCCATCTATGAGCCCCCCTGGAAGAAAGAGCTATCACAGTAACTTGAACTCGGAGAAAAATAGCAAGAATATAGCCAAAAGGCAAGCAAGATAGTTCTCTTTTTAAAGCATTTCAGTTAAACTCACCCGGTTCTGGTCTTTACACTAGTTTTAAATTTTCTGTGTCTGCACTCTGACTGGGTGCAGAGCTTTAGATTCACAGTATAGCAGCTAGCTTCTGGTATCCATGTACAACTATACACAAATTTTATATACCAGTTTCAGCCTTATATTGGCTTACATACATTATTTTGAATTACAGCCTCCTGATACCTATTAAAGACCTGACTTGATACTGCACAGAATATGTTGCAACTATTTCTTATACTTTGAGAGCCACGTCACTTATTCCTAGGCAAGGTTTTGACCAGATATTTTCACGTGTGTTTCTTTATATCCTGTCCGTGCTGCATTGTAAAAGGCACTTATTTAACTGGTGCTGCACTAAGAACCTCTACGGGCTATGCTGGGGGCACTTTTCCCCACAGAAATCCCATTCTTCCCCTTAGCAGGCCCTAACAGGCTCATTAGCAGTATTACTTAACGTCTTCCATGCAGGAGGGTGGCACAAGACACTAAGTAGTACTTATAATGAAGGCATTAAATAATGTACCCAGCATCATATCTTGGGGTATGTCACTGGCCACTGGACACCAGTGGAACTTTCCCACTGATCATAATGAAAGCAAGCCCTCTTTCATTAGAGAAAAAAGCTCAGCCCTCTGAGCCTGGCACCTCAGCCAGTTTTCAGTCCATCTCTGTGTCTGTTTATCTAGATCATACTTCATCACTTCTGCTATAAATGCATATCATATTATTGGCTTTTCGCAAGTATTATAATGAATATTATATGTATAAGATTAGAAAATTTAACTAATAATATAGTCTTTTTTATTTCTGTTATTAATGAAACTTAGAAATAGTGGTATAATACATATATGTTAAGCTATGACATAGCATAAAAAAAAAACCCAAACTTTTGTTTGTATAACCCAAAGACTGAAAAAGATGATCTGTGGAGCCCTTTTTTTTTCTTTTGTAAACTCTCTTATCCAGATGAAGACAGCAGTGACCAGAACTCTGGGGGTGGAATTTATTGCATTTCTGGTATCAGGGAATGTAAATCTTGATGGCACCAAGAGGATTGATCTACTGGGAAGGGGGCAAGAGAAAACTAAACAGAAGAATACCAAAGATCCTAAAAAGAATGTATGAATATGTATGAGAATTTATGGATATGTAGTAGGATTCTGTTTTTAAGGGACAATCCTTTGTCAGTAAGGGGTGCTCTCTTGGCTGAATGCAGAGACACCCGGCCGTATCTGTATATTTTACTTTATTTTTTTCTCCTAATTGTCATTTTTATTAAACTTCTAAATTCTATAAAAATTATGTGAACCTCATTTTTCACACTTCCTATACAGCGATGTTACAGGAAATTGTCAAAAGCCACACTAAAGTTGAGATAAATGTACTTACATGGCCACAAACTCAGATTAGAAATCTCTCTGTAAGATTAATTATCCTTACAGAACAACCATTAATGCTGAAATACTTTAAATCAACATCATAAGCAGCAATGCCCAAGGAGTGGTTTGAGGTCACCTAGTCCGTTTAGCCTGCAGGAGACAAAGGAGGGCCTTCATTGTGGTCTGCAACATCCTTATGAGAGGAAACAAAGGAGCAGGCATTCATCTCTTCACTCTTATGACCAGTGACAGGACTCGAGAAAATGGCATGAAGCTGAGTTAGAGGAGGTTTAGTTTGGATGTCAGAAAAAGTCTTCCACCAGAGGGTGGTCAGGCACTGGAAGAGGCTACCCAGGGAAGTGGTCACAGCCCCAAACTTGACAGAGCTAAAGGAGCATTTGGACAAAGCTCTTGGGCGTGTGGTGTGATTCTTAAGAGTGTCCCGTGCAGGGCCAGGAATTGGACTTAAATGGTCCTGATGGGTCCCTTCCAACCCAGCATATCCTATGATTCTAAAATTTCCTTTTCTTTTATTTTTTTCTTCACCATTTTAGGGTTTAACTTCTCCAAGAAGCAAAGAAGGTGATGCTTTTCCTTATTTTTCTTCACCCTCGCTGACTGGCACACTCTTATGGGAATGGCGAAAAACCCCTCTCTATTCCTGACGTCCCAACAAACACCCCGTCCTGCCCTCAGGGCGGGAAGCGCGCGCGGTGCCCGTTGCCCCGGCGACGCGGCCCCGTAGTCTCGCGAGGAGGCGCCCGGCTCTCGCGGGCAGGGCGGAAGCGGCCGCCGTGTTTACAACCCGTGCTGGGGCCGGGACGCGACGGGCCGGGCCGGGGACACCGGCGAGCACCCCTCGCCCATGTGCCCACAGCCCCCGCCGCCCATGGAAGTGATGGAGGGGCCCCTCAACCTGGTGAGCGCGGGGAGTGGAGGGGAAGGGGGGGCGCGTCGGGTCTGCAGGGAGAGGGAGACACGTCTTGGCTCCTACCCCTAGGTAACCGGACGGAGAGACGCAGCCTGAACAGAAGAAGGGGCTCTTGCCGCTGTTCTTTCTTCCTAAACACCTGCTCAGGTGTCAGGCCCTGGCCGGACGGGAGCGGGGCCCAGCGGCCGTCCCGCACCGGAGGCGGCTTCGGGGAGAGAAGGGGGTGCGCTCGCCCCGGTCCCGCCGGAGACAACGCTGCTCCGTGCCCAGGAGCGCGGCGAGAGGGGAACTACCCAGGGGTGCTTGTCGTGGTATGTTTAGATTGGAAGGGTGTGCGGGGACATCGCGTTACAAAAGCGAGGGACAAGGGAAGTTTAAGAAGGAAGCGTCTAGATGAAACGTCTAGATGACACAGGCCATATCCATGAGAGTTTCAAGAGATTTAGAGGCTTGCCAGGGCCTAGTACTGGCTAAGTGCATCCTTTAATTTCAGAAGGTGAAATGCTTTAAAACCTTAAATCTCTTGAATTGCTCTGCTTAGATTAAATTTCTAAGGAACCTGAACTGAAACACAGATGGTCTGAAAAACGCTTCCTCACAAATGCTAATCAGATGTTAAACAGTCTAAATTGGCAGGTCTCTGTCCCATAGACAAGATCTAGGTCAAGAAGAGTTAATTCTCTGCTGTCTTGTGGGTTTTACCAAAGCTGTATCATGGCTATGTGGTGATACACAGATCATTCCCTTAGAAAACAAGCACTCCAGCAGTCCAGTTAGCCAGAGGCAGCACATTGGGAATACAGCTATATTGCTTCCAGGAATGAGTTTGATCCAGGAATTGTTTAGACATTGCCATGCAAACCTCAGAGATTTTTGTCAGTTTAGGTTTTAATCAAAGATTATTTATGCTAGGATGGTGCCAACCTTGACACATCCTTGCCTACAGGGTCAGTCAGGTATTTTCTGGATTGCTCTCCCTAGTTTCAGGAAGACTTATACAACTGTCATTGCAGACCACCCATGGAATTGCAGCTGACAGTGTAGTAGGAAGATGGTCTGTTTAGATCTGTAGGTTCCACAATGGTGCAGAACCACTCTGGGTATGTCAGTATCATACTGTTTCACTTTTTACTCTGTCTACTGAAAGACTAAATAAGGAACAGCAGGAAATAGGAAATCCCTTGTAACCAGTTGATATGATAGGGTTAAAGTCAGGCAAACTTACAGCATGTTAGTACAGGAGGGATAAACTAAGCTTCATAGTTTCATAGATACTGTAAGCTTACAGTTTCATAGATACTGTAAAAGCCTTTTTAAAAAGTAGATCTAGTTGTTCTGGTTTAGGGCAAATTTGGGAGGAAACTTCCAAAGAGGTCCCTCTAGAAAGCAGATTCAAGTGGCCTCTCGCCTTTCTGGTTCAAGAAAATATTTCCTTGGAGAAAAGTAGAAAAAACTATTTTATAAGCAAAGTATTCACAAACATAATAAATAATATAAAAAATAAAACCTCTCGCTGTTCTGAAGAGATGGAAAATTCAGAAAGTCCTTGTCATGGGGTGTAGCTCGGCTCACTCAGTCCCACCTGCTTATCAGTCCCACCTGCACTGGAAAATGCTGCATCCTGGACCCCAGTGGGGCCACAGGCATAAGCTCCTGGTGTTTTGCTGGGTTTTCAGTCCAAAGCAGAGCTAATTAGTTCCAAGAAGAAAAAAAGCCACAGTCTGGGGAACTTCTCTGCCTCAGCTAGCTAGAAGAAAAAAAAAATAACTAAAAAGCAAAGGAAAGCTCTCTCCCGCTGTCTGTGCTGCAGACAACACAGTCCAGGAGCAGGAATGTGTGGGAACAAGTACAGTTTCTGAAAACAAACTGTGTGCTTCTTTCCCCCCTGCCCACCTTTGCTCATGTTACTGGTCTTAAAGGTGCAGAACTTAATATCCAGCATAAACAGAACAGATGACTGGGAATACACGCATCATAAAGTTACCCTAGGACATTAGTATAATAATAAGTAATCAGATTCTAAAGAGAATATTATAATTGTATATTCACTAGTAAATGTCTGAAAGTTGCAACTTTTTTGGCAATTTAACTTGTCAGTAATGTTTCTTACTGAGACCACTTAGAAGGATTTGTAGGAGTGACGTGACTGTGACTAAAGCCTGCTTTATGACCTTGCAACCACAACAGGAGTGTGCAGTTACTGTGCCTGTCTATCTCCAAGCTGACAAGTGTCAAGACACTTCTGTATAATGGATGATACAGGAGAAGGAGTTGCTTTACATGCTTTCATACACAAAATTATGAATTTGCCTGTGAATATGTTCCTTTTGTCTGAGTGCCCTGAAATACAAAAACTTTACTTGAAACTGCTCTGCAGTGTATCATCGTATACAGAAAATGGATCATCATATACAGAAAAGTGACATGTCCTTTCAGGTTGTCAAGCACCATGGAAACTCTTTATCATAAGAGGGTTGAATGGGTACCATGGGTACGGTACCATGGTTAGAACATGCCTATATTTTTACAAGGACGTGAACAGGAAGGAGTAACTAGATTTTTGCAAAGCTCTTCTGTGCACAACCCCTCTCTGCTGTGGAGCTTCAGATTGACAACAACATTCAGGGAAGGTGCCAACCTCCAAAATAAGACTGTTCACTTGAGTTTTTGATACCTATTGCATTCTCTTTTCCCATAAATTTATTCTCTTACCTAAATCCAGTTCCTATGAATTGGAAAAGCACAACTTTTTCCAAACATGCCAGTGAAGAAAATAAAGCTACCCAAAAAAAAGGAAAACCAACCAAAGACGCCAAATCACCCAACACATAAACTAAAATATTATTAGGATACAGTAATCATTACTCTTATTTAACTGCTATCAATGGCTTAAACACAAGATATTTTCCCTCTTCCAATATATCACAGCTTGCCAATTTTCACAAAACTAAGTTTTCATCAGTTTAGGCTTTTCATTAGAATTTACCACAGTACTTGAATCTTGCTTTGTCTTGTAAAAATTGTCCATTAATTGTGGATTGGAGCATCTAGTCTTAGTTACTGGAAGGCATGGGTACTACCCTGATTTTGCTGGCCAGTTGGTCTGACCACAAAAAATCCAAACAACCAAAAAAACCCTCCAACAACAGAAAATCACATCCCACCCCTTACACTTTACTGCCATATCTTATATTTCCCTAGCTTCAATTATGCTCTTTTTATGAAACTTCTGAAAGATATATTTCCCTAAAATTATATCTTTATGGAACTGAGTCTTCTTCAACCTCACAAATAAAACTTTTAGGTTATGCCATGGAACTTAAAACCAGCATGAGCTAACTGCAGTCCCTGCACAAGAAGGCAGCCATATAACAGGTACCTAGCCCAGCTGATTACTTATTTCACACATAATCCAGACCCAAAAACATCTCAACAGTCTTTTTACAAATTAAAACTTACAGTGTAAAAGCATGAAGATAAGTCTATGAACACTGCATGTTTTTACAAAGCATCTTGAGAGCTTCTCTGCTGCTTGCTGTAGGGGCAGTTCTTACTGCCATCTGATTTAGGCAAAGAATTTTGATCTCACATCCAGCCATAATTTTACCCTTAGTGTAGGAGCAAAAGCTACAAGTTAAGAAGCACAGCCACACATTGCTGACCATCAGAAGCTTGGAAGTAACACACTAAAAGTGAAGCAAATAGTATTGACCTCAGGAAGAGACTAGCAATTGCTCCATAAACAGAGTTTGACACGCAGGACTTCGTAATTCTACAGATTGTACTTTAACAGCTCAGTATTGTCCTGTAGCTAAGGAGGCATACCACATCTGCCTTGTATTATTCCTGCAAGGTAGTAGTATTTGTATGGTTTATAATAGAATACAGTCCAAAATCTGGTGACTATCACCTCTGAGTTTCCTGAAGCATAAAGGAGCAAGCTTGAAGAGCTGCTGTTTTAGTGAAAACCAGAAAGCACAGGCCAGTAGCTGGAGTGAGAATAGTGCAAAATGTGTATTCCAAGAATCTCATACAATGAAAGGTTATAATATTAATGCTGCTAGTCATCGGTAGCAGCCATTCCAGTGCAAGCCAGTTAATGGTTTACTTTAATGAATTATTTCAAAGTAAGGTAATACTACATCCAAGTAATAAGCAGAATAAATATGCAATATGGAAGTGTAGGAGGTGAAAATAGAAAACAGCTATGAAAGTTCACTAGAGACCAAAAAATTTAAGTCACACATGCTAATGTGTTTGAGAGAATGCCGGCCTGCACTTCTGTTATTTTAATTGGAAAACCAGGAATATTATGCTAATCTACAGAAACATCCATGGGACCCCATTTGTTTTCTTTGTTGGTTTTTTTTTTTTTTCAATCTTAACCTGACAGCTGCTATACTTGATCTTCCAGTGTAAAATGAAACAAAAAAAAAAAAAAGGCAGATGCTCTCAATTCTGAACTCAAATTAGAGAGAGCAAGCTTGTGCGGTAACAAAAGGGCATGTCTATCACTAGACAGACATACCTAACACAAAGTCTGTTTTTACCACAGTGGTGGGAGAACTGAAAGGTGTGAATCCACAGAGACAGCAGCATATCTGAGTAAAGTGACTGGAAGTGCATTAGATACTCAGCTGAACAGCCAGATCAGTAATAGCCACCTTGGAAAAGCTGTACAATATAGTGTGCAGGCATGTAACTGCTGTAAAAGAACAACACAAAACTGTTCCTTGTGGCACATAAAACAATTTGCAGCAGCTCCCAGTTAAGAACGTAATTAGCTAAGTGATGGGTGGTTGACAGGTATTATTTCCTCACTGTGCTTGTGCTGTTTGGGTACCTACCAGCAGTGCCTTTCTGCTGTGTCACACTGGCATTACATTCCTGTCATCAAGGCACAGAGTTCAGCTCTGAGTAAGCATGACCAGCAGTTCTTAAGACATAAATGAAGCCGTGTCAGAGAAGCTTAGTGAGACAGACTGAAGGCACAGCTGAAGCCTTTCTGCCCCACTTGTTTTGAAATTATAGCACTTAGAAGCTTGTCTACTGGACAATTTGTTGTAATGGTTCAGATGCTCTTATTGAGAGGTAGCTCAGTTGCTGTATCAGCTTGGGTTTTGTGGTTTAGGGGTATATAAGAAGCCCAGACTGGTTTTATTTATCAGAGCAATGGAATGGTTCTCACTTAAGTTGTAACCTGCAGTTAGCACGACTTGTCTAGTACCAGCTGTGACACATTATATATGGGGACAAGAACATTGCCAGAGCAGCTGAGAGCTGTAGGCACACAAAATGCCCTGGGGAGGCAGTGGAGTCACCGTCCCTGGATAAGGAAACACTAGACATGACACTCAGTGCTATGGTTTAGTTGACACAGTGGTGTTGTCACAGGTTGAACTCTATCTCACTGTTTTTTCCAACCTAATTCATTCTGTGAGTCTGAAAATGTCTCTGAAAAACAAGTTGAAGCATTAGTGGTTTTATCATACTAAATATGATGAAAATATGATGAAAAGGATGAAAAAGAACCAAATGAGGTTGATTTGACTATGCAGTAGGTAAAAGTATACCATGCCTTAATGAAGGTGTAGGTGATCACAGAGAGGGTGACACCTCTGCCTGTATGGGGTTTTGAAGACTCCACCTAACCTGAGCAGTATGAATGCAAGCTGGGTTCATTCCTGAGCTTTTAATTGCATTTGCATAGTGAAGAACTCAGACTAACCATTTTATTTGAAACTTGGAATAGGTTGGGAACACACGTGTAGTCAATTAGAGCTATTCAATCTGTTATAGGGGTTACCTAAACAACTGGTTGCTTGTCTGCCCATATATTTGAAGTTTAATGCTATTGCTTTCATGCAAGTTGAACTTTAACATCTTTACAATTCAATACAAAGTGGGTGAGGAGTCTGTATTCTCAACATTAACTTTCTCATGGTAGTGTCACATACTTGTTTTGTTTTATAGAAACACTGATCTATAATTTACATAGTTGAATCATTGTTCTGTCAACTTTATTAAATACAGGCTTTCAAAAACAGAAAATTGAGCTGACATGTGACTAGTGGTCTTGGTTGAACAGCCACAATGGGTTCTGCCACTTTTTTGTTGATCTTTAATCATCTTTCTCTACAGAATACAAGTATTTAAAAATGGGGGCTTCTCTTGGTAAAGCTACAGAGTTACTATTTCTTTAGTTTTACTGCAAATATATTCTCATTATTTAGCATAAGTTACAGTATTTCTCCTTATTATTTTTATTTTTAGTGCAGCTGCCAGTAAATACAAGAATTTTCCATAGTCACCCTGATCAAGGTTGTGCTTTTTTAACTAAATAGATGGCCACAGTTTATTTTTGGACCTCTCAGATCAAGTTTTGCACTTGTATTTTATCTTAATTACATTTTTTCACTGTATATGAGGACATACACATTCAAACCTTTCTAAATTTGCTATTTCCTGGTAAGAATGGATTTGAAAGGGGTGTCTATAGGTGTAGCCTCTGACAGAGTGTGTGTGGGGAAGGGAGAACCATTGTGCACCACCTCATCCCACCCTTTGTGGCCTGCTGCTGTACACACCCACATGAAAAACACTGAGCACTCTTCTGGATAATAGAGAAGCAATGCAGTGTGTGCTTTGACTGTTCAAAATAGAAATCAGACCTATATCCTTAAGGAAACAAATCCTAAAATAGATTCTTCATTTCTCAAAAAAAAACTTCCTCTTTGTTTTCAGCAGTAAGAGAGCACTGGTATTAATCTTTTCTGGCAAGAATACCTGGCATGCACAGTCTATAATATAAAATAGATGATAGCAGCATCAAACAGTGGATTCACTTAAAACATTTACAAACAGAAACTTCTTTGCAGTTAAGCTTTTATCAGGCCACATCATTTTAGCAGCTGGATTTTCCCTGACTTTGTCATTTTAAGTAAGGCACTGTAATCCATGCTCCATAATCACATTAAAATACATCATTTTCTGGTGAGTCCTTTTGTAATACACAAAGAAAGCTGTAAGCTTAGCATCTTGTGCAAGGCTTTGTCCAGTGGAGAGCTGTTCCCATTAGTGGAAGAGAGGAAAAACAAAGCATACCTCTCTCTGATCTACAGGAGCACTGTTGCAGATGACTGCTCTTAGGAGAGAGTAGTAGGCCTATTCTATTTGAAAATGAGTAGTACTATATCTGCCTTTTAGAAATACTGTTGAATCAAACAGGTTTTTCCCTGTTACGCTTCTTTCCACAGTAGCTAGCTATCAACTAGAATTGTAGGAAAGAGTAGCAGCTTTCCCTCTTTATCCCGGCAACCTGAGCCAGGATCATACTGTGGTAGTCCTTTAAATTTTAACAGTATGCTGTCTAGAAAGAAAACATTTGTTTTTTTCCTTTGAGGGAACAGCATTATGGCTTCATTTCTCACCACCTGAAATCACATCATTATCTAGTTTATAGTGGGAAGAAAACAAAAAACTAACAAAGAAGTGGAGTGTTAAATTTTGGTTAAAGAAAGGTATACGTAAAGAGCTATTTACTCTCTAGAACACTGCTGTTCTAGAGGATTGTTTGATTGGGGTTTATTCTGCTTTTCAGAGATTACATAGGCAATGATTTGGGCTATTCAGGTAGAAAGATCAAATAAGAACACTCCCCTAGAACAGAAGTACAAACTTACTAAAGCAAGTGTCATCCCTCAACATTTCAACTACATTTAGAAAGTGTGTGTAAAAATTCTGTCTTACCTTCTGCAGTTAGTCCAGTGTGCTTCAAGTTACACAGTAAGACTTACACCAATCCCTTAAGAACCAAATATATTGGAGCAAGGTGAGGAAACTTTTTAGCTTAGCCATCCTTCACTCACACCTGCTTCCTTTTACAAGAGTCAAGTTGTTATATCTGTCCATTTGCCTACTGGGAATTCTTGCTCATGAAGATTGGGAGGGACATCTGAAAGTAGTTGTCAACCTGCTTCCCCTTTTCAGTTCTATAGCTTGGTAAAATATAATTATTCTTACACCTCATCCTACATTAATTTCCAGCACTGCAAGTGAAGAGGAAAGAGAAATCGGATCTATAAACCCACCACAGTCAAGCAGCAGGTGTTTCTGTAATGACAGCAGTAAGACCAAAGTCAAAGCAATACTGCTTGAATCTGCTGGGAGCCAGCATTTCAGCTCCAGAGCTGTTGTGTAAATACCTTCTAGCATGACATCAGACCAAGGATAAACTTGCGAGTAATCTCTTTATGACAGGACCAACAGTTCTTCCATTGCTGGTTTTATAATGGGATACAGGCCACTGTGAGTTCAAAATTGATATGCTAACAATAGTTGGAAGCTGCATGGCTGAGTGTAACTGAGCACTAGAAGCCATCAGAGTAGACAAGATGCTCATCCTTGATAATGGCTAATAAGCATCCATCTACTTCTGTTGCAGCTTCATAACTTGCTGCTAGGAAACAGCACCACTAATTTCTTCAAATTGCTTGTTGATAAATAAGCTACTGTGAAAGTGGGAGAAATTCCTTGGTCCTTCCACAGTCAATTAATTGGAATAAACATGGGTTAGAATAAATGAGCAAGTATTTTCTTATCAACCTGTCAGGAAAAGATAGGAAAAGAGGAATTCCTTGCCTATGACTGATTGCAAAACAACTAGTTTTCTCACAGAGGGCTGTGCTTAAAACTGACTTTTTTCCTGGTGTGACTCCTATTGTTTCCATTGGGAAGTCTGTTACATCAGAGTAAGATGGCCTGATACGTATATTTTGATGTAAGAGTAAGAAAGGCATTGTGACCTTGTCATCAGAGGACCTGATGACAAGGTTTTGTTTAGGTTTTGTTTTTGCCTGCATCTATGGACTGTTGCTTTCCTAATTTTATTCACATTAACAACTTCTTCACTCTCTTCAGCTTCACTGGAAGTTAATTGAGAATGAAAATAATTTAATTTCTCAATCAAATAAGAACTGAATGTCCTCAGATGTTCTGCATGTGCTTTAGTGATTTGAATAAGATCATACTCCAGAAGTTTAAAACATGAATAATAATATTTGAAAACAATGGGATTCAAATTCTTATATGTCAAAACTAGTAAATGGAACTTGTCATCGGACTTGTTGAATTGCCATCTTAGCTATTCTGTCTCTGGCTATTCTGTTTCATCTTCCCCTGTTTTTTTTAAGACCTCCCCATGCAGTTTGCAGAAGCAGCTGTATCAATACTAATTTACTGAAAAATTATTTTGCAAAGAACTAGTTGAGGTGTTTCTATGTCCATGACATAGCTAACTTGTAATGGGACAAGCTGCCAGGAATAACCAAGTAGATGGCTCTATCTGTGCTGATACTGTTTGTTCATATCAACGGGAAATAATTATCTTTCTGGCATATGTCATTTGTAGGAGTTCATAGAAAAAGGCCATAAAACAGATATTGCAATAGGAAAACAGTTCCTCTTCTGAGATTATTGAACCTGATGGTAAAAGAAATGGGAAATGCTGATAATGCTCTGAGGGTTCAGTGAAGGTGAGAAATAAAGAATATAACAAAGAATATTTCTTGTCAAGAATCAAGGAATTGTGTTTTAGGTTTTTCAAGAAGACAACATATTAGCATATGAAATCAATTTTAAGAAAGTCAGATGTCTTCATGGAGTGATGTAACTGTCAGGGATTGCTTAAGAACAGCTGTTGCCCAAACAGGTGTTTTCTATACAAGTCATTCTCTTCTGTGGTGTCAGAGCTGCTAAGATTCTGGTAGAAAACTGAACTTACTATAATACTGTAGGGCATTACTCCACTTGGCAGGCAAAAATGACAAACTGGCCTGCATTTTGGAACTTGTACTTTAAATGGATGTTAATATCAGTACTGTGTCGGTATCATTACCTGATATCTGTTTACTTCAAGCTCAACATGTAGTAAAGAAGTCCTGAACAGTGTGTGTAACGGACAGTCTCTCCAGCTAGTGCTTGTAGCCTTTCACATTACACAGCTTGTCTTGGAGGAAGTGACAGAAAATCCATGTCTTGTAGTTATGACAAAAAAGACTTGCTTTCCAAAATGTAGTAGTGCTGGTTATGCAATGGTTTCTCACTGACCATATGCAAATATTTGCATCATATGCTTTCAGCAACAACCTTAGTATGTGTTGGTGGTTTACATTAGTGGTTTACAAATGGTAGTATAGATTTAACTGTTGTACAGCAATACGACTTCGTTACTTTTAACTATGGCTGTGCTTAGACCAATTAATGGTGCTGCTACCATTAATTGGTCTAAGCTGCAGACAAAAAAGCATGTTACTTGACATGAGGCAAAATGTCTTTAGCATGGGGCAGCAGAAAATGTCAAATCAACTGTAAGATGTAACACAATTCAGATAACTCGCGTTCTGTCAGGTAAATTGGTCCAAAATACTTACAACTTCTCATTAACTTCTTTTGGCCTAATGTTCTTTTTACGTGACTATGGTACATGCCTACCTCGAAAGGAGAATATATGCTTTCTGAAGAATAACTTCAAAAGTATTTTGTTGTGTACACACCAGTTTTGCTGTATTAACAAACTTCTGTTCTTACCAGTACAGACTCTTGCAAAGTGGTATTAAAGAAGTCCAATTACAAAGCTTGGAAGGGATTGAAGAGCTGAGCCTAAAAGCCTGAGAATTGGAATCAGTACAGGTTTTTCAGATATACTGGTTACTTTTAAGACAGGTATAACTGTTTATCTGTTGACCCTCATTGATGTAATGTTCTTTTTTTAATTTTAAGGCTCACCAGCAAAGCAGAAAAGCAGACCGCTTGTTGGCAGCAGGGAAATATGAAGAAGCAATTTCCTGTCACACAAAAGCTGCTGGTGAGTTGGTTATTTCTTGTTGCAATTTCAGGGACAGGCAAACCACAAGCACACACTGTGTTCATGCAGCAACAACCAGATTTTATTCTTGGGCACCCCGTTTTATAGGGCTTTCAGATTTCCTGTTCTTACACTCATGATTGGTTAAAGATCTAAACTCCACCTAACTCACTGGCCAATGATATGGGTGCATCTGTGCTTCAGAGGGATTGGCTGGGGTCCCCTGTTTGAATTTGAAATCAGCCCATCAATAACATATTTGGCGATGTTTTTACTACTAATGAACTAACAAGCTAACTGGTTGAGTAAGTGTCAGTCAAGGCCAAATTATCTGTGCAGCCATAGGCCAGCTATGGCTGTCACAGTACCCCTCGCTGTTTTATTGAAAATGCAAAGTGTTCTCTGTCATCCTTCTGCAAGGGCTCTTGGCAGCTAGAATGACAGGACAGCAAGATGACACATACGATTCTACCGAACTTGACCAGCCTAGCCTCTCTCAGCCAGTGATGCATTCCACATATCATTGAAGATGTTACCTTCATTCCCAGGAGCTGTCAGGCAGGATTATCAACATTCTCATATTGGCATGCCACAGTCTCATTACTTAGAAGTTACAACTTAACAACTTAACTCTATAAACAAGAAGCAATTCAACCTATCAGAACTGTGGGAAAAGCAACCAACAGGGAAAACAACTTGTCCAGCTTGTGTTTTTTGACTAATATTCTTAAATAGATAAAAATCCTTAAGTCTTATCTCTCTAAGTATATAAAATCCTTCTAATTATGTCAAGTGATTTACGGTATAGATAGCACCACGCATTCCCCCTTTTCTGCTTAAAAGGAATATGTTTTAAGGTGCTTTGTAGGGAATACTACTGTGGTGTAACATACCCTAGAGCAGTAGGAGTCATTTTATGTTTCCTGAGTATCATGGATTTAAAGCATTAGCTAAAAAATCACTAGAAAACTTACTAATTTCTTGCTGTGAGATGTGGATTAGAAGAGAAAAACAGACTTAAAACTTATAAGGAATAAAGAAATTTTATTAATAAAATTACAAGAATAAGAAACCAGAATAAAACTTTCAGAAACCCTTTTTCTCTACCACACAACTATTCTCTTGTTTACATGACAACATAGAGACAAAGAAACCTGGTAGTTAAAATAGTCTCAACTTTGCTATAGTCTTTTCATCAGTCTTTGTAGAGAAAAAGAAGTTCTCTTCTGCTAATCTATGGAGTTTTTTACCAGAAAACCATTTTTCTCATGGCTTTCTATTTTTCTCATGCCAGCCGCCTGGAAAACTCTGCCATCAGTTCTCTCCTCCTATTTCACACTACTCTGAGGTGTGTTATAGGTCAAAAGTCTATGGGTGTAATTTTAAGGATGAGTTATTCAAAGGCAGAAGTTCTCTTCATCTATTCATCTATTTCTGTGAACACCTCTGGAATCAGAAGTTTTCTCTTTGCCTCTTAAAGGCCAGAAATCGTCAACAACTATCACTTCTCTTTTTCTGTTCCAGCATCTCATAGGATCACAACCACTTCACCATTTGCTTAAATCCACACTTTGAAATACCCTATTCCCCCCAATATACTCTGTCATAAATTACAGGAGTTTTTCAGAACACTATTGTCCATCTCCATAGTTTTAGCAAAATAATATTTCAGTTTATTAAAGCATCTCCTTATTTCTCTCCCCCATCTGAAGCTTAATTCCTTTCTTCACTGTCTTTGGTAGTTTATGTTGTCTCTTTACATGTTGATCACTCTCTCTCTTCTTCTCTCTCTGGAAAAAAAAGGATTAATCTGCAAGTCTCATCTGGGTAGTCAAAGAGTTAAAATCTTGCCGAGGCTTTGTAGATGGTTCTGTGATCTCTGCCAGAGCAGTAACTGGAGCTGTCTGCAATGGAAGATTTTTTTTCATGGCTGCTTTGGAGAGTGTAGTCACTGTCTCAGCCCGCTGCAGGTCAATGGCTTTCTCTCTCCTTATTCAGCAGTCTCTGGTGAAACTCAGCAGCAGCAAAAACTGCAGCCGAGCCAGGGACTGGCCTGGCCCAGCAGGCCCGCTGTAGAAGGCTCCACAAACCCTGCGAGGGGCTCAGCCCCTCTGGGAAGGGGCTCCTGCCACCCCACAGTCTTCATCCCTCCTGCCTGGGAGCTGCTCGAGTCCGGCTTAGCCCCCTCCCCCCTAAGCCAGACAAGGCTGCGGGGGGAGCAGGACCAGCCGGAAAACAAAGAGACAAAGAAATTCCTGGGCTTAGGTCTTAAGGTGGTGTTCACAGGTTGATCTCACTTTTCAATGGTCAGAACTACTGTCAGTTCTCAGAAATGGCCAGTTATTGGCCAGGAGAAAAACTCCCATCAGCCTCCAGCAGCCCAGACTTCCTTAGGTGTTTTCCTTAGTTTTCTTAAATGCTAATCCATCACACTGAGGTATGTAACTGCTTTTGAAAGTACTGTTTACCAGACCAATTATGAATTATTAAAGGAAATATTCTGAGTCTTAGTTAGGTTTTATAGGTCACATCCTGAGAATGACACATCCTTGTGTCTGTCATATCTTTAAAGTATTTGACTTTTGAGGCATTTAAGTAAAGTCATAAGTAATTTTTTCTGTGAAGGCTTCTCTACTTGGTTCAGTTATATTTATAGAATTCCTTTGTAAAGTCACAATACCAAAAAACATAGTGTGGATAATACCAGTTTACCTTAATTGATGGTACCTTATTAAATAAGTGAATATGAAGCATCTGTTTTGGTTGCAGTTGTTAAGATTGTCAAAGTAGCACTTCTAGGAGTATTCATTTTGCAGAGCTCAATTTTGGATAATAGTTGTAGACTTAAAACAAACATTCATTTGTATAACTTAAATCATATTTTAAAGAAATGAGTAGGTTAGGAGTTATGTCCAAATGAAATGCAAAAATGTTACTGTTACTCCTGCTGTAACAGTAATACCTTTGAAGGTATTACTTAACAGTAATACCTTTGTAACTGAAATACCTTTGAAGCAAATTCAACAAGACTCTTAGAACATACCCAGAGGCCCACAAGCTAAGTTTAAGAGAAATAAAATTATGTCCAAAAAAAAATGTATGAAGCAATGAAAAGCATATGTGTATTTTCCTTACAACATTGTGGTTGGAGGTATTAGCAATATGGTTAGAATAAAGGCATCACCTCCATTTTTCTTAGCAAAAAATTTCTTTTAAAGTAACATGCTAGTGTCTTCCTTATTAAAATTCTAGACAGTGCAAACTAGAGATGGCAATATTGTAATAAATTCAGGATCCAGTTTTCCTCTATGCTGAACACTTCTGTTATATTGATAGAAAGTAAAATTCAACAATCTTGTGTGTCTTGTGTTTTGATTTATAAGTTTGGAATACTAAGAATTTTATAAGACATTCAAGGACACCAAATATATGAATTGCATAAATATAATAGAAAAGGTCATCAAATTGAAGGTGATAAAAGTGTCATGTTACCATTATCTAGAGTTATCACAAAGCATGTCTAGTCAAATATAAGGGGGTAAAGTTTAGATAAATATTATTATGAACACTGTCTGAGCACATGTATTATATGAGTCTTTTTTGGAAGCAATTTATTATGGGAAGTTAGGGAAAGCATTCCAGACTTACTATGTTTTATAAAAAGGTCTTTGTCTTAAAAGCACATTCAGTAGATTTCCTTCTGGTGTTACCTCAATAACTTTCTAAGCTTTAGAGTTTTATCCTGAAACTCTGGCTGGGTTACTATAGATGTATTAATTCTTAGATAAGTTAAAATGAGTCAGCAGCTCCTATCCTTGAACAAAATGTGTGTATGGGAACAAAAGTTAATCTTAGTTTTGGAAATCTCATAACTGAAATGGTAAAATTTTAGAGAGAGGATAACAAATACTGTAGCAGCCCATGCATGGATTAGACAACCGGGTGCTTCCTCAGGATGTCAGTGCGAACGTCCCTTAGTTGGTGAGATAAAATGAGGAGCGGGCATGATTTAGTGACCTGAAACAAAAGGACTTTAATAAGGAGAAAATAACAAACTGCAACAACAACCAAGAATGTGAACAAGGTATGTATGTGGTGTATGTATGTGGTGCACTAGAAAGGCGAGGACCAAGGGATTACAGCAATTTATACAAACTAAGGTAGGGGTGGAATCTGCAGGAAAGGGACCAATAAAAACCAGGGAATTGGAATATGTAAAATAATGCATAAAATCTTAACCAATGATAATAAAGAAACTATAGAACTTTCTGGCCACATTTACATATAACTTTTCAGGGGGTATCTCCTAACTAAAGGAGATTCTTCTCAGGGCCTGAGGCAAAGTCCCTTGCCAACCCCTTGCCCTGATGGACTACAACAAAACACCTTATTTTTTTTCTTTTTTTTGAGGGTAAAAACAACTTGGAAAATTACTGTGAGTTCTTTATGGGAGAGAATTATCAAGTTAAACTGTAATCCTTAAGTATAACTGAAATTTAAGGTATATTTGAAAAGAAAATGATTTAGTACTGCAAGTTATCATGAGAATCAAACCAGTTAGAAGGCATACACAGAAACCCATATCAGAATGGTTACTTGCTTTTATAAAAAACTTTCTATCGTGTATGATGTTCAGAGACTTTAATAGAGGAGCCTTTTAATATGTCTTAATTCTGTGGGTAGTTCCCTTAGCCTCGCCCCACCCACTGGGCGCCTGCACTGCCACAGCGAGTAGCTGTGGAGGCTGTGCTGGCTGGGACATCCCTGCCCACTACTCCCGGGTTTCAGTGTCCTTTTAATCCACCTGGCTGGTCTGCCACACCCCCCTCATCACGGCAGGAGAGACCTCAGCCGCTAGGTCGCTAGGCAGCACAGTTGGATGGCAGCAGTGCTGGGTTTGAGTTATGGTAGGAGTGTGACTCCACTCTTTTGAAAGGGGCTTTGCTGTCAGAGCACGCCCTGGCCACAGGGAGCCATGGCAGCAACCCTGGCAAGGACAGAGACCACAGCTGCAGCACCCACTTGCCGGTGGTGGCTGGCAGGAAGGATACCCCAGTCGCAGGGACCACAGCAGTGGTGCTGGCTGGGCGGAAACCATGTCAGCAGCTCCAGCTGCCAGCAGTGGTGGCAGGAGCTGTGTGGACTGGGTCCGTGCCGTCCCCCTCCTGAGCAGCAGTGGCAGTACCTGTGAGAGCAAAGCTGTGTTCTGTGAAAGGTGGAGAAGAGCGCTGCCCCCCAGCTCTCTCTGTGCCAGCATGACAGCTGTTCAGTGCTCCCCCAAGATGGCGGCTCAGTTTGACTGGGTCAGACAGGAAGCTACAGTGCCACACGGACTCAGCAGCGGCAGTGGCAATGGCATGTGGTGTATGTTATGTCTTTTATCCATGTTTGTCCTAGGAGCTTCTCCATCTCCAGTGGAATGCTTGTGGTCTGCGCCGGTGCAGTTGGAGCTGTAGGGTGCTCTGTCGCCATGGGAAGTATGCAGCTTGCAAAGTCCAGTGTTGTGGCCAGCAACTTCAGGATCTTGTCCAGGGAAGCAGCAGGATTCTGGGGACCAGCATTAAACACCAACAAGACTGGCCCCCGTTCATGAAACCATTTATTCAGCATGGGAACAAAGTTAGGTCCAGAACAGAGAGCTCCGGACTGAGGCACAGCAGGGGTTTTTGAGGGACAGAACCCCCGAGGGTCCCCACCCCCGAGGGTGGAGTTCAGGGTCAGGAACCATCAGAAACACAGCAAGGGAGAACCCCCCAGGGACTGAAACCCAATCACAGCACCTGGGCCACCCTTCACAAGGGGTTTGGGGTGGGACAATGTAACTCTTCCTCTCCCCTGAGGCCGCTGCCACAGTCCAGTGCTGCTATAAAGCTATAAACATAGCGTGGCTGTGCAGAATCCCTACTGCCCAGCTCGGCGTCCATGCCTCCTGCTGCCTCCCCTGGTGTACTGTTCTCACTGCGCATCTCAGTAGGCAGTGCCTGCAATGTCCTTTCTGCCATCCTCACATCCATCTCATTTTTTAGCTGTTGTAATAAGTCCAGCACAAGCCTCTGTAGATTTATAACATTCCTGGCAGTCTCGTTGTCCATGGAGGCTGCTGTAAATATATACTGGCCAGCCCACTCCCTAGTTGTTAAGTCCAGGGCAGTCCCTTCGGTCCCATCCAATCCGTGGCTCACACACCACACTATTAGGGCTAGTAGAGCCTGTTGGTCATATTCTATGCCTCTTTTCTTTAGAAAAATAGTCCATACCTGCAGGAGGGGGTCCTCTGGAGTCGAAGACCCCACTCCCATGTTCTTGGTGACTTTTTCTGTTTACAGGGGGTCCAGACCAAAGACAGCTCTCCATGCTGTTCCTCTAAGCAGCTCTAAAGGCTGCAGGCAGCTCTCCATGCTGCTCTTCTCTGCTGGGACTTTGCAACTCAAAGGTTGCAGGCAGCTCTCCAGGCTGCCCCATGGCTCTGCTCACCGCTTTTAGCGGCTTGAAGGCTGCAGGCAGCTATTCCCTGCTACCCCACCTGTCTCCTCACTCTTTCTGAGGCAGCTGTTGGATCACATTGGCGTCACCAATTGTCGCAGTTTCAGGGTCAGGCAAGCAGCAAGCACACACTGTGTTCATGCAGCAACAGCTGGATTTTGTTCTCCAGCACCACCTTTTATAGGGCTTTCAAATTTCCTGTTCTCACACTCATGATTGGTTAAAGATCTAAACTCCACCTAACTCACTGGCCAATGATATGGGTGCATCTGTGCTTCAAAGGGATTGGCTGGTATCCCCTGTTTGAACTTGAAGCCTATCAATAACATGTTTAGGGACTTTTTTTACTTCTAATGAGCTAACAAGCTAGCTGGTTGAGTAAGCATCTGTCAGTAAGGGCCAAATTATCTGTGCAGCCATAGGCCAGCTATGGCTGTCACAACTCACATTTCAGCTATTAAAATCAGTTTCTAGATTTGCATGTACCAAGCCTGTCTTGAGTTCAAGAACTGTTTCGGCAGCACTCTTGGGCACATGGGATTCTTGGGGTGTCCTGTACAGGACCAGGAGTTGGCCTTGATGGTCATGCTGGTCCCTTCCAACTCAGCAGATTCTGTTATTCTGTGTAAGTAGAATGTCTAGTTACTTGCAAAATTTTTATTTTTAAAATGTGAGTCTGTTTTTCAGTCCAGATCAAGAACCCTTTTGAAAACATATTTTTCTCATATGAGCAGCTAAAGTCAGACATTTCCAAAGTTGTTTAGATTGGGGGTGATTATCACTGTGATGGCAGTTCTTGACTGAAGCCAATACCTTGTGGTAAGCACAGACTGAAGTTGTGTACCTGCTGTAAGCCAGTTTCACTTTATACTTTGCATTTTCCTTACTGCTTTCATATGCAAAGTCACAGTGCTTTCTCTGTTGGTAAAGGACAAATATTTGCTGACAAAACTTCCCTTTCCTAATGTCTGCATCAAAGCAGCTAAGAATAGGTGATGAGCTCCCCAGAACTCAAGCAGAACATCAGATTGCAACACAGACCTTGACACTGCAGAGACATCCTCTCCTCTGTGCATTTACCTGTCCACTTAAATAGTCCTGCTTAATTTTTTGTGTTGGAGTCCCCCAGCTCTCTGACAATGCGCAGCTACTTGGCTGAAGAAGAAAGGAGGTGTTAACTGGTGAAACAATCAGTGACAGGGCTTGTGTGGAGACAGTGGCTGCTCTGAACATGGTAACCTAGATACCAGGCGTTCTTGCTCCATGCATAAATACTAGAAAACCACATAAAGTGAAAAACTAACAGTTTCTTTGGTATTTATGACTACTGAGAGTGATGAGGAATTGTACTTACATTCTAAAATGCATACTTTTTGTTTTCTTTAACTTAATTTACTAAGAGAAAACCCAAAAATACACTGAATGTTTCTTGCATTTTTTTGGCTGTTCGTTCTATATCGTCTTGCATCATTCCAAATTTGGTTGCGAGTTTCTCATACATTGTCATTTTCAGTACTAGTAAAATATGCTCAAAGTCTTTATGGAAATTGCTGCTGTTCTAAAAACAAACTGGAGTGACCCAAGCCAACAGGATACCATGGGAAGGGTGTAGTGCATTACAAGGTCTTACAGTAATTTTTTCAGACTTCTGAAAAACAGCAGATATTTCCAGCCCACTGTAACTTGGTAGATACTTTGCCTCTAGACTGCTACCTTTTTGTGGGGATTGAGCACACAGGCCTGAAGGCTTTCTTAGCTTTCATGGATGTGTTCAAGTTTTTCAGCTGTGCCATAAGCTGATGGATGTTCTGTCCTGCAGGGTACCTTACAGATGCGATGAAGCTGACCCAGTCGGAGCAGGTAAGACCAGAATGCAGCAGATGCCAGAATCAGCCACAATCTTGTAGTGTGCCCATGTGTCCCATTGTGTCTGACCACACCCCTCCTTGGCATTAGCCTCTGCAAAATATTCTGAACCTTTGGCGACTGCACCATGAGTTTCACAAGTGTGGTAATACCAGTCTTCCTAGAGAGTTTTTCCAAGTTTATGTGGACAAGGTCAAGAGAAATCTTAACCTATCCAAGGGGTCTCCAACTTTCTCATCTGCCAGACATCTTCAAGTAGGTGACAAAACTAGTGTCATATTTAACTTTATCTGTGAGGCACTTAGTATTTTGCTGAGACAAAAAGTCAAGCATCTCATCTACAGTGTGTCATTTTGGTTTAATGCATCCTGACTAGGGGATCTCTAGAAAAAACAGCCCTGACATTTTTTCTTATTCATTGCACAGGTTTATCTGTGAATATAGTAGTGTAGTCTGCTCAGCACTTTTGTACCAGCAGGCTTTGAATTTAGCCAGTATTATGAAATAAAATAACCCTTGGAGATCAGACATCTGGTTTTGCTCCAATGGGTCATTCTTGTAGAAAAATGGTCCTTCACCTAGGTGAGTTAATAGACAGTCGCTGTGCCACCACCTTCATTAAAAATGGCTGAATCATTTGGGACCATACCTGGCCTTGGAGCAATTTGCTGCTTCATTTTGGGTGCTATTGATATGTCTACACAGATACCATCATAGAAACATACAAAAGCTTGCATTGTTTAGCCAGTGCATGCCAAGTGAATCTCTTCCTTCTTGGTGTTGGTCATAGGTCAGTTAAACTCCTGGTGCCTCTGCCCAGAGATATTGTAGCCTGGTCAGTGACTTACAAACAAAAAGACCAGTAGTTATGATAAATTTGACATATCTGAATCTATTGCACCGTACAAGCAGAGAGCACTTCCTGTTGGATTTAATGTCTGAATAAAAAAAAACACCTCCCCTTGGGCATGTGGTGATGCTGTTTATGTAAATATTTACACACATTCAATGTGCATGAATATTTGGGTGGTATTAGGGATCACCAGCTAAATTGTTTAATCTTGTTCTTACTCAGGCTCAGCTATCACTGGAATTACAAAGGGATAGTCATATGAAACAGTTACTTCTCATCCAGGAGAGATGGAAGAGGGCAAAGAGGGAGGAAAAGCTGAAAGCCCAGCAGAGTGCTGACAAGGAAGTAGCCGCACATCTTCAGACTTCTTACAAGCCATCTGCTGAAGACTCTGATGATCAAAATGTACTGGTTCCTGTTGCTCAGAAATACAGCTCTTCCACAGAGAAACATTCACAGGATATTCAGGGTGTCTTTGACAGGGACCCAGATACACTTTTATTTCTGCTTCAGAAAAAAAAGGAGCCAGTAGAAGCATGTATTGGGAGTAAAGCGCCAAAAGATGACAAAACAATAATAGAAGAGCAGGCAACCAAAATTGCAGATTTGAAGCAGCTTATAGAATCTCTTGTATCTGAAAATGAGAGATTAAGGAGAGAGAATAAGCAGTTAAAAGCAGAAAGAGCTAGACTCCAAAAATCTCCAGTAGACAGGGAGTTGGATGTAGACACTGACTTTGTTGAGAAGTCAGAGTTGTGGGGTCTGCAGCAGAACTCAGAATCTGCTTCTTCAGCTGCAACTTGGCAGAAGTTTGCAACAACTGCTGGGAAGGCAAAGGACATTCCAATACCCAGCCTTCCCCCCCTGGACATCCCATCCCCTGAACTCCCAATGCTGGAACTCTCTGATGATATACTGAAAGGACTGATGAATAGTTAAAAACCAGGAAAAGTGCTCAATGTAGTTAAACCAGATTTGAGAAAAGGGAAAGCCACCAGGAAAATGGTGATCTGAGGGTGGAAACAATGCTACTGTCAGACAACAGGCATTAAGCAACTTTGTTACTGTGAAATACACATCATATCTGATTTACTTCATGGAAGTTAAAGGTACCATAATTGGTATAAGAGAGCGAGCTTACTCCCAATGTTTCAAACCAAACAACTGCCTGGAGAATGTTTCAAGTAACACAATCCTTTAGGGTTTTTAAGTATGCTATATGTAATAGTTACCTGTAATGCCATAAATGATGGTGCAGAACCTAACTGTTATGGTAGCCAGTTGGCTGCCATTTAATATTGAAAAATGCTTTCTAGCATGAATTTAAACTGTGCATTTCATTATGCATAACTGTTAATTCAGACACAGTGTAATTTATACACCTCCTAGATGGATTTATGTGCCACACTCTATATTCCTGACCATGTTAACCTCAAGTCGAAGAGATTTTAATTTCCATTCTATGAAGGAACCAACTTATTCGTTCTGTTGATGAGGGTTTTTTTTGGGGGGGTTATCTGTTTACATAACTAATCAGGGTGAAGTGACTCTAGCTATTGGTTTCTGTATAAAGTGACATGGTTTAAAATGAAAAATCTATACTTAAGGTAAAATACCCTTTTTGTTTTCAGTGATGCATGAATGGAAGTAATTATAGCTGACAGTATTTGATTGAAAAAGATATTGTTTACAGCTTAACCTGATTCAAAAAGGATAGGAAAATAAAAACCAAGGTGTTTTGACACTGTCTGTTACATCTGTACAAATGTGGCCAAGTACAAAGAAGAAATTACTACTTGTACTAAGTGTTAGGATACACCTACAGTTGAGCTTCTATGTTCATCATTAAGCAAGTTCAAGAAAGCCGGGATGAATTCAGAGGGCCTTGCCTACCTGTGAAGTGACCTGGCTGACAGCCAGGTTCCAACACTGCAGAGCGCTGGAGCATCAGCGGAGCAGCTCCATGGATTTGCTGGGGCACAGCCCAGCAGGAGCCATAGGAACAGTGCTGAGGGTGCTGGGTCTGAGCAGCGTTTTGTGCATCCCCTGAGGATGCTGAGTCTGAGCAGGGCCATGCAGCCTCCTCCCACTTGTCCCTTCCAGCATGGCTCAGCCCCTGCCCTGAAGCCCAGCTGGGGCTCCCAAGGGGTGTTCCACTGTGTAGTGGAGGCATTAATTACATTCTGCTGTTACTGATTAGTGAATTGTTCAGTATTGCAAGCTATGTCATTTACAGTTATTCTGCTGTTAAAAGGTAAGCTTGCTTTCTAAGAGTGCATTTTTCTTCCAGAATAGACTTGGAAGTGCAGTAAGAATACCTTACTGCTGTGCAAATTCTCCCCTTACCTGGCTTCTTCTGTGTTTGAAGGAGCATAGGGGCTTGAGGTTAGAAAAAGTCTATAGAAAAAGAGGTAAGACAGGTTCATTAGAAGAGGTGCCTTATGCTGAACTGTAGCTGGAATCTAATCTTGCTGGGGAAATAAAAAAGTAATTTTTCAGCTGGAACAGTTTAGCAAATAGCCCCATCCAGCTGTGATGAGGTAAACCTGTTTGAGGTCAGGCCAAGCTCACTGCTCCTGCCAAAGGGCAAGTCCCAGTCTCTGCTGGCCCCTGGCTGGCTGACTATTCCAGGTAACAAGGCAGAGGAGCATAGTGTTTCTAGTCATTTAAGTAAAGCAAAGAAAATAGCATGTGCTCACAAGATGGAAATAAAATTGTTTAAGCACATACCTCATGCCAGTGCTGGCGTGGTAGCTCAGGGTTGTTAGCTACAAGACAGACATGGTGGTGGCGTCTGAAAATGGCAGCTATAGGAAAAGGAAGCAATCTTTAGGTCTGTTGAAGAATCTGAAGAAGATTCCTCAAAGGTTGGAGCATGGGAATTGCAAGCTCTACCTTCTTGATTTGAAGTCTAAACTGTCCCTTGATGTGTAGCTGCGTAAACAAAACACCAGATCTGAAAGAAGTTGCTTCTTTGTGGGAAGGGATGGCCAAGTAGGGGCAAAACTCCATACTGCCACTTTTGAAAGTGGTGTTAAAACTTCTTTCTCTCTCCTGCAATGCAAATGTTTGTTCTTGCAGTCTGCCTACTCAACACATGCTGCTGAATCCCAACTCCAGGCAGTTAAGGCTGAGCATGGGCATGTTCCACTATCATGAGTAATGCTGAATTTTTTTAAGTAAGGACTTCTTCAGTCTGAATCTAGAGTTAAGCAATTATTGCATTGGAAGAAAGGTTGTACCAAGAATACTCACCACTAGAGGACAGGTTTTACAGAGTCATAGCAATAAACCTAAGGAAATCCTTCTCCCATGGCTGTCAGCAATTAATTTGTGTCATATCAATTTAAAACTCTGTTAAGTTACTAAACTTCCAAACGGGTGTGGCCAGGCATGGTTTCGTGGTGCACCAGCAGGCGTCTGGTGTCTGGCTGGATCGTGCTCTGCTCGCTGCAGTCTTCGGCTGCCACCAGCCGCTAACTGGTGGGGGCCTGGCACCCAGCTTGGGCCCTGCTGAGCCACGGAGACCTCTTCCCTGTATGGCCATGCCCTCGCTTTTTTCATCACCAAACTGATGGGCTCAATGTCCGGGCCTGAAGAGAATAAAGGAAGAGGTGTGGTGCAGGAATACAGAACCAGTGTTCAGAGAGCTTTGGCAGCAACAACAAACCACTAAGTCACTGGCTGTCACACGGCGCGTCACCAAAGCCAGCACAGCACACAGAAACATTCCCAGAGGTGGTGAGTCTGGGCTGCATTGCTTTATAATGGACAGAATTAAAGAATCCTGTGGTCCATTATTTCAAAGTGTCTCACTAAGAATCAATTTTAAATACACATCTAGACACCGAGTTCTATTCATAGATTTTGCTTTAACCACAGAAACCACCCTTGTCTTGGCACACAAATACTGGCCGTGTTGAATATTGCCAACATATGCTATGCTGAAAGAAACTGCAGTTATCCAATCTGGCTGTATCACCACAGAAAGATAAACCAAAGAAAGGGAAGCAGTGTGGAATCCCTTGAGAATAAAATGTGCGGAGTTCACTACTACCAGTTGCTACTTAAAATGATGGCTAAAACCAAAATACAGAAGTGTTGGTTTTACATTTTGCTTTTATTAAAAGGGGGAAAAAAAGTGACTACTTACTTTGAGAACATCTCCATGTTCAGGAACTCTGGTTGTGAACTTCTTTCTACTGTCCTCTCAGCAGCAGCTCTTCAGCCATCTGCAGTTCCTGGTGACCTGCTTTCAGTGACAGGAACTACACCTCATCTAGACTCCCTTTCCCACAAAAGGTTGTATCTTTTGAGAGCCCTTCCAACCCAGCTCTGTACATGGAGACAAGCAAATACAGCCACAACGGCTAACATCATGACTCTTGAGGTGTGATCTTTCAAAGGACAGGAAAGGAAAAGGAAGGAGGAGTTTTCACAGAGAGCAAAGCAGACAAAGAGCTGGGCTAAAAGGAGAGGAGAAAACAAAACCAAACTGTTCCAAAGCAATCAGAGCAGTGGCTGCCACAAGCCAGGTACAGGCTGGACATTATTTGCCACACCTTCCTGCCCCAGCATGAGGACTGTGGAGTTCAATTGTATAAAAAGTTCACTGTTCCCTAAAGAATCAAGAGGCCACCTCAACCTCCTTTCTTTCTTGTTTGTTTTACCGAAGTAACTTCAAGTTGCTCAGGGTTTTTGTCTTCTAATCATTTGAAGTGTTCCCGCAGGCCCATTTGCTGCAGGACTTAAGGTATTACTGAGATCAAGCAATATAAAATCCTTAGAGCTGTGAAAATACAGGATTTCCTGCCTCAGAGCTAGTAAACCCTACTCTCTATTTTCCAGACCCAGGGACTGGAAAAAGAAACAAGGCACCTGGGACAAGAATATGTAGCCCTGGTATGGTTGGAAGGTACCAGAAATATTCACTTTGAAACGTAACAGCAAAAATCCCTGAGTCTCCTGCCTGCATTTTGAAAGACCCATGTTTAAAATTAAACTGTTTGCACACAAACAGGCGAATCACATCTTCAGTTAGCTACGAGGCAAGATTTGCCTACCAGCTATTCATAGATGGTGACTTCCTTTTCAAAACTGATGAAAACAAATGAAAAAAGTACAGAGGTTTGGTTGTGTGTGCTGCTGGCAGAGGGCATTTGCTCCTTGGGCCTTTTCCTGGGCCACTCCACTGAGATGGGAAAAGAAGAACATGGTGGTGGCCACTGCATCTGAGGACCCCCACCACACCACTGTGTACTCTGCTGCCAGCTGGGGCACACGGACCATGGCAACACCACAGCAGGAAGAAGACACAGCTCTCTAGCCAAAAAAAGCATAGGTCAAAGTGTAGAATGCAGGAGCAAAATGCAGAGCTGACATTGTTTAAGGCAAAGCTGGGGGTTAGGAGGGGAAGGCACAGCAAGCCTCACTCCAGGAATCTCAACAGTGTGAGGCAGCTCATCCAGCACAGATGTGGGGGAGAGCAATAACATCCCGCTCTGGAAAGCAGCAGAACAGGCAATGGCAGCTGTGGAAGGAGGAAGGAAGGGAAATTCCCAGTTACAGGCATACGGCAGGAAAGCCTGTCAGCTGTGAGAGCTGGAGAGGGCTTGACAGGATGTCACAGGAAAGAGTACAAACAAAATTACCACCTACCAAAAAGGTCAGAGAGCATGAGAATGTAGTGCTGATCAGATAGGCACTGGCCTACACACAGATTTGAGCAAGTTGAATGAAGGTGGGGGAGTAGAATAAATAGATTTGCAAATCAGACTGTTCTATACCCCTACATGTGACCTCCATAACAGAGACCACCATTTCCCTGCAGCAATTCCAGCAACTTCTGTTTCTGCTAAACCATAAACACAGCAGCCATCTACTGAAATACCTGAGGTCATCACAGTCCTGCTTCGTTCTTTGCTAAACACATATTCTTCATTAGGTACCTCTGCAGTTACAACAGGAAAGAAACTGCTGTGGCCATTTACTGTGGCATTTAGGGCAGTGCTGAGGCTGTATGGAGATGATGATAAGGAGCTGGAAAGGGGGGAAGGAGGGGTTGTGGGGAGCACAGTTCACAGTTTTGATGACTTGAGGAGTGATCTTTTGAAGGACAGAAAAGGAAAAGGAGGAGGAGTTTCATGGAGAACAAAGACAGAGCTTGTGCTAAGCAGGAACATGCTTAAACACGGCAAAAGATGACACACAGTATTTCATATCCATGTTCTAGCAGCTGACAGCATTCCTGCACACAAACAGCTTCTTCAGCTGATCTCACTGAATAATTTTGGCTGTATTAAAATAGTTGAGATTGTAGAGCAGAAAACCCCCCAAGAGTCTTTAGCAAAGTAAGATGGGAAAAACACGCCCAGTAACACCTCAAGGTCAAGAGGGAAAAACTAACCTGAAAACAAAACACCTTCCAACAAACCCCTCTCTGGTGTCAGACATTAGCTATGGATACCTCAGGTCATGCTCACAGCCACAAGCACAACACCAACCCCACTTCCTGCTCTCATTTCCTGCAGGGGAGCAGGGGGCTTGGCTTCATTGTGACAGAGCCAGAAACCTTAAGGTACTGAGTAAGCAGAATGTGCTACACCAAGTAGTTACTCCAATAAAAATGTTTCTTTTAGTAGTATTTGGAGTATTTAATAACTTCTGGCACTTTTCAGTCACTCTCCCAGTTCCCCGTAAGAAGGGAAGAACATCTTTTGCCTGATAGGCAGGTGCCAGGGATCCCTGCCCAGGTCTTTTAAGCATTCTGCAGTGGCAGGGGCATCTGTCAGAAGGGACGAAAGGCTGGTACCAAAGCTCAGACCTCGAGGCAGAGGTGCTGTCAGCTGTACAGCTGCTGCCCAATATCCACCTGGATGCATTAGAGAAGAGGTAGAGGAGAAAAACCCATGACTTTGGCCAGGGCAGACATGGCAACCTGACACTTTGGGGACACCAACCCCTGCCCTCCCATTCAGCTGCCAAGACACACCAGCACAGGGTGTGCAGAGCACACTACTACAGAGCAGTAGTAGCAGCCATGGTGTAGGCCCATCAACTGCTCTTGGCTGCAGGAAAAGAACCAAGGGGAAATGGGGAGTCTGTGCAGCAGGAATAATAATTTCAGCAGCCTACAGATATTTCACATCCATTGCGACCACCTCACAAAAACTCAACTGAAGAAGGAAATACTTAAATCCTGAACCTAAAAAATAAAAGTATGTAGAACTAGAATCCACTTCTCATTAAGCAAATGTACACTGGCAGATCCTGCACTTTCAGCCAATGCTCTCATGCTACAGGGAATAATAAAGATAATACTGGATGGAACAGGGTAGGAAGCTAAGAAGCAATTGGTAAGTACAGCACCATTAACTCTGGTATGTCTCTGCAACTTGACAAATTTTAAGTTTTCAAGCCACCTAAATATTTTGACTTTTGGAATGAGAAATTGCTTTTGGGCTTCATTATATTGAAAGGTAATTTACATGTGGTTTGGGGTTTTTGGTGACCCCAAACCCAGTCAGATGTGTCAGACTGGGAGCAGTAACCAGGCTCATTACTGTAACCAGGCTAATTACTATCCCCTTTTGGACATCTCATGAGTTGGCCACAGGCTCTGCCTAACATTTAATAATCTAAGTATTTGAATAGTTTTAGTAACTTAAAGCATACTTCTTCTGAAGCATTAAAACTCACTCCAAAACCTTGAATTTTGCTCAACTGCTAACATTTATCATTATTGAAAAAAACATAAACATGTATTTTTTGTAACATCAGCTATTTTGTAGTATTACTTCAACTATTAAAGGAAAGTTGTTAAGAAATAATCATTCTATATAAACACCTTTCCCGTTCCTGCAATGCAAGTGCTGATTCCTAAAGGGAAGGGAGTGAGTGGCAGAAGCTCCTGCCAGCGCCGTGCCCGCAGTCCCGGCCGCGGCCCGCAGAGGGCCGCACTTCGCTGCCTTGTCAGCACCAGCGGCACAAACAACAAACGCAACACCACGACGTCTGACAAAGTCATTTTAATGGAAAATGTAAAATCCTTTTCAACTTCAATGTACAAAGCATGTGTAACACTTGCACTTTTAACAAATTAAAGCAAGCCAATGTTTTAAAAAAATACATCATTGAATGTATATATGTATATATTTACATAGCATATTAAGTTTAATATTTAAGCCTTAAAAGTTCACATAAATTTTACCAAAATGAGACAATTTTTAAATAAATTACACCTTTTGAAAACGTTTAATTGTACACTGAATAGCTTCAATAAAATACTGAAGTGTTTGTATTTAATATCTACTTTATATACTTTATATTTTACAAAGTTTACAATTATTTGGCAGTAATTTTCAGATTATGACATGACTGCTGTGCGGACTCAGCAAGATCCCAAATGCAGGCAATAGCTGGTGTTTGTGTCCTACTGTCACAGTAACTGTCTCAATGTAGTGAAAAAGGTTTGAATTATTTTAGCAAACTGTACAAGTCACATTTACATTTGATCAACAATATAGCATAGAATTTTTTAGTTTTTTTCCAAAAATAAATACATAATCTTAAATCTTTGACATTTCATAAACTTCATGTACATTATAATACAGACAGCAGAATGCCGGTCAACTGTTTGCAAGTGGAACATGGAATCACAGTGGCTGTGATATCAAGCTCTACTGTCGCAGTGTCACTAACAAGAAAACACAATGACTGTGTTTTCTTGGCACTGATGGTTTGTGAAGCTTAAATTATTGTGTATACTTTTTCATAGATCAGGTGAAATAACCTCCGAGGTGATGCTGCCTCCAAAAAGCAGAGTGTGCTCAGTTCTCATCCATATCTTCCATTTCATCTTCGTGAATCTTCAAAGCTCTCACCATTTCTTTAACTGCATGATACAAGATATTTTTAACCTGCAACAACATGGGACAGATTTTAAGGCCTACGACCTGAGGAGCTCTGCAAAGTTTAGGACTAAGCTCAAAGCTTAGTGGATGGAAAAAAAGAAAGGCTTCATCAAGCCTGTGCAAAAGGAACAGCTTTTTACATATTTTAAAATGTATTTTAAAATGTAAAATGTAATGTGAAATAAAACAAGCAGCTCAAGGGAGAGTCATTTAGAGCCCTGGTATTCATGCTGCTGCTCATTGTTATTCTGTGTGAACAGCAGCAAGGAAGTAACTCCACGCACTGCTTGGCATTTCAATAAGCCTGAGCATGCCCTGCCTTCCTAGCTACTTCCAGAGCAGCATTTATTTCCTACCTGCAATTTATCATCGTAATTGATTTCTTCCTTTGACAGCCTCAGCTCCTGCGTTAAATGAAATGACTGTACAAGATGTTCTGGAGACACAAAGTCTTCCGTTACTTGAACGCAGCTGTGAAAATTTTGCACCTATCCAAAAGAAGAGACTGATAATTAGTATTTGGGGTTATTCTTTGGCAGGGGTACCTGAGAAAAGAGTGGGTCTTGATATCCCTTAATAACAGCTTTATCAGACTAACAGGGATCTTTATGGATAGAGAACAATTACATTGGTCTTATGTGTTTGACTATCTAAGTTGGCTTCTGCCAAAAGGCACACTTTGAACACTGCACAGCTGCCTGTGCACTGGCACTTCCCACAGTCAGCTCTGGCATTACTTTCACTCTGATGCGTTGTTCTTCCTTTTAGCAGCTGCATGGGCACTGTTGCTACCACCACAGCCTCCCCAGCTCTGTGCAGGCACTGGATCTGTCAACCCCGACTTGGGAGCAGCCCTGCCCTTGCAGGAGCTGGTTCCTCTGGCCACACACATATATGCTGGAAGCTATCACATTCACAGAAAAGGAACTGCCAGTGGAAATACTTGAAAGAAACCATCACGAACACAGAAAGGGGGAGGCTGGGAAGTAGGGGAAATATTCTCTCTCTGAACATTTCTTCTTACTGGCATGAGATAACTACTGAGGAACAGACACCATCTCCTACCACCCAGGTCATACCTGGAGGACAGGGAAAAGGAATTGCTTCCTCATTGTGACCCAACTACCAACTCCAGTTCACTCCCTTCAGAAACATTTGCGTTTTAACCCCTAAACTCCTACAAATTACACTGCAATTTGTAATTTAGCATGTCAAAACCCTCTTTTCCCCAAAATCCAACAGCTCCTCACAGAAGCTGTGTAAAATCAATTTGAATTCCTAAAACCTGGGGGTGGGGAGGCAGAACCTCAGCCATCCCAGCAAACACCCCATCCCACCCTGCTCAGGATAAATGGAGATCTGTGGATTTTCAAGTGAAACCTAGAAATCCAGAGTTCCTAAAGGCATACTCTAAAATCTCCATTATGGTACCTAACATTCAAAAAAACCACTGGAGTCTACACAGTTGAGGACACTGGACTTAATTTAAAAATTACTTTTGTCTTCAAAATCTCTGCCCAAGTCTGATTTTACACAGCAGCTCCCCCCCGCCTACAGCTTAAATCCCAGCAGGTTACCACCCAGCAGTCATGTAGCACACAGGGCTTTTGATGGCTCATCATCAAGAAGAAAGCAGTGCTGGTCCCTCTCCTGAGAATTAATCAAAACAGAAGTAATTCTGGACATGAGGTTTTGTTGATGCCACACAATTTGCAGAAATCCAGGGGTGAGGCAGCAGCTTCAGAAGTGCCACCATAAGGTTTCCACCAGGGAATTTCCTAGAAGCTTGAGGCGAGGCTCCTCTGCATTGTGCAGCTGGCAGCTCCACCCCCCTCCCCTCCTTCACAGGCTTACCACCTCTGTCAAGCCTCTACCTGCCACTGTTTTCCTTGCCAGACTATGAAAATCTCACACCACTCATTCACTTTCTCCTCACTAAGAAAATATTTTACTGACTCAATATCCCTCCATGGCAGAATAGGAAACATTAATTCTGCTGTGCCTTAAACCTCCTTTTCCCTCCCTTTCAGTGTCTCATCTGTGTGAAAGTTTGCAGGGGCAGATTTTACCTGGCTGGCCTGGTACTTAGCATGGGAATGCCCTGCTGACAGCCTCCAAGCAGTTCTATTTATAATATTTATATCACAAGTTGATGCAGTGACACACGCATAAAAACGTTTAGCAACAATTCCCCTGGGGTTTGTGGGGCGAGGCGTGCAGCATTCCCACGACTGTGCCACTTCCAGCTGAACTGAGAACAGCTTCACACTGAGCCCACACAGAGCAGACTTTTTCCAGAAGGGCCCAGGAGGCAGCTGCAGCGCTGGAAAAGCCTCAGACTTGGGCTGGGACAGGGAAAGGTAAGTGGGCAGGGAACAAAGGGCCACCCATCCATCCTGATGGCCGAAGGATCAGCCACTTCCTGCAAGGCTGAGCTCTCAGAGAGCTCTGCATATGCAAAGCCCAGACCTTTATCCTACAATCCTTATTGGATCACTGCCAAGATGTCATTACCTCCAAGTATGTTATTTTACAATATATAATTCTGCTGTTAAATCAAGATAATGCCCCTGTAAAAAACAACATTATAATAACTTGTTCCACTATGAACAAGTTTTACAGGGTGCCTGAGCACCACATTTCAATCACTGGCTCCAGTATTTCTAGCTTTTAATTTTTAGTTAAAATATTTTACCAATTTGGAGCAACCAAGTTAAAACCAGGGAGGCCATCCCTAGAGATGTCTGTGATATAGCATAACCCACAGTGGAGCAGTAGAAAGAGTAAATCTTTCAAAAGAACAGTACCAAGACCCTTTTTTAGCTGAGGAAGTTCCAAGGAGAGCTCAGGGGCTCCCTGTCACAGGTGCCACAGAGGGAACAAGGTCCAACCATTAGCAAGATAGGAACATGGCTGAGCTCCCAACCTGTACAGCCAAGAAGAAAGGAGATACCCCTCACAGAGCATTCAAGGAAGCATCTGCAGAGGTGACTGGTCCAAACCTGTACCTATTTCTGGATTCTCCTCCTGAGAGAACAATTCCCTTTACAAGAGGAACTGACAAGGCTGCCCTGCCCCTTACAGCTCACAGGACAGCCTGTCCCTCCCATCCCACCCAGAACAGTATGACTTTGCCTGCTGCAGTCATCACAAGAAGGATGTGACTGCTGTCTGCAAGTACACAGAGAGGGGGAGAAAGCTGGGAAGCAAAAGGAATGCTATATGCTGCCATGAAATGCTAAGAAGTTACTTCAAAAGCAAGACATGAAACCACCAAACTGGGGAAGATGGAAAAACAATATACAGAAGAAATACACACAACCTCCTCCAGATTAGGGCAGTAAATTCTAGATGAACATGTCAAAAGCAGCAGTGTGCCAACAATCCTAACTGGCTCCAGAATGGAAGTATCAGAACTACACTTACACAGCAACCACAGGCAGCCAGGCTCCCTAGCTCCAGCCTTCAGTCTGATTTCTTCTGCTCCACAACATTACTCATGAGCAAATAAAAATGTTAATTTCCCACCTAATTTAGCATAAACTCTCACCCAGATTCAGTAATTAAAAGGTTCAACATGTGCATGTAAATCTGAAACACTTAATGTGTAAACTTAACATGATACGTATTCTTGTGCAGACTTATTTTTCAGTTTTTAAATGTGCTTTGTATCTCTGAAGTGAGATACAAAGGTGGTGGTGATCCTTAAGGTCAGTATTTATGCCTCTGTACAGAGAGAGCACTATGCACACACATGAAAGAACATGCTGCTTTTATTTCCTCCTACGTGGCAGATTCACAGGAACTCCTAACTGAAGATGAAAAGGTTCTCAGCTTCACCCACTAAGGTTTAAAAACACCATGTTATTAACTCCTTAGTGGCAGAAGCTAGAACATTACCACTTCAAACACCATCTGCAGTTTAAAGCCAAGGAGATAAAGATAAGAGTGGTCTTATTTTTGGTCCTTAATCATATGAAATACAGCGAAGCCTGGAACAGTCCTACTACTTCCATGTTTTATATTCTGTATGTCTTTATATAACGGCACATGTTATATAGAACAGATTTCTGAGTAGATTTGTTATTTCCCCTGGTTTCCCTTTCCACTCTTCTATCTGGGATATATTTCTCTTGTTTCATGACATCAGAGTAAGGCTGCTGGAGGATGCAATACATGACTCTAGGAGTACTAACCTCTTTAGACTAACAAGAGCCAAGAACAGCAGCAATGTCAGATGTTCCTCCACATTTGTGAAACAACACCAAGTCCCGAGTCATTGTATGTGGGAAGGCAACCTACACTTCCCTAGATTCGGGTCACCAAGGTCTATTTGGGGCTGTCTGGGTTTTTTTCTTTCCTGTACCAGAAAACAAACGCACATAGACCATACAGAGCTATGCACCACCACATAAAAACCCACCCAGAAACTCAGTGGGATGAGGAAAAGCCTAGTCCGGGTAAGGTACCAGTTGCTTCTACTGCCTCACCAACAGACAGAGCATGGACGGACAGAACTTATTATCACTGCACCCCAGTCAATTTTTCAGAGAAAACCCCACTGTCCTGGCCACAGCAACACGGTGATCCATTGCTTCCCCTGTGCCACAGCTGGGAAGCTGATCTGCAGACTGGAAACTAAACAGCACCTTCTTCAGAAAGGCTTGGCCTTCCTCACTTGAACCCATAGGGAGATCAATGATTGATCTTCAACACAACTGCAGGGTGAGGTTGCTCCTCATTCCTTGACAGTCAGCGACCTCATTAGCCGTGGTGCTTGACAGCTGGCAAGACAGCCATTTCCTACTGAAGCAGGAAAAAAAGAAATCTATAATGGCCCAAAGAACCTCACCTAAACAACTGAGCTTTCTTCCTCTTTTCACCAAGGTGCACCAGTTTACAGACTCTGAGGAAAAAAAAGGCTTAAAGGCAGTAACAAACCCTTTGTGCCAGGGGGCAACTGAAGCTGACTATACAAATTCATCCTGTTTCTCCAGAACTGCCCCACTGATGATACTTTTCTCACTCAGCTCGGGAATAGATTAGATCAGCTCAGCTCCTGCAAAGGTGGTATCACTCCTTCTCATAGTAAGGAAAGCTGCTGGAAAGACAATGATGACTCCTAGTGATTGATATACCTTCTGTATTAAAAAGGAACTTAAACGTGGCATGGGAAAACAACTAAATATCTCTTACAGAAACACCAGAACATCCACTATAATTCTTCTATGGCTAAAGACAAAAACAGTGACACCTGACATCCATATGTTTTTACCTGCTCAAACTGATCTTGCTGCCCCTCCTTGATTAGGTTAACTTCTGGCTTAGAATAAAAAAAATATTAACCTGACTCTGTCATAACTAGACTCTGTTTAGAGATTTGCTACAGAAATGGAAAGTGGAAAACAATGGTTAATAATGTTTTTTTCATTTGTAATTGTAAAGCAAAAAAGGAACTAATACTTAAGGCATTCAATTTGCTATGTGTTAGTCAGCTACACTGTAGCCTTGGGTGGAGATGGTCAGGTGATGATACCTTCCCAAAAAGCACATCCAGAGAGGAAGGCTACAATCACACTCCCACCATACACACACTCATAAGCACGCCATGGATAGCAGAGCAGAGCAATGGCAGAGCGCTAGGAAGGGTCATTGTATGGAATTCCAGGAGGGTTATTGCAGGCACACACTGAAGGAGTCCGGGAACAAAGACAGGGAACGGTGGAGGGTCCAGGGATATATATGGGCTTGAGGGGGTGGCTCTGAGGGTCAGAGTCCAATAGGAACAGGGTAAAGTGCATAGGCGGGGTCATGGAGAGGGAGAGCTAATGGGATAACAGGGGCAGAGGATGGCAGCAAACTGGGGCCAATGGGGAAACAGGTAAGGGAGAACTTTCTAAGGAATGGACACAGAAGGTAAAAAAGGGGAGGGACAGCCCACAGGCCGACTGGGTACATGTAACTGGGGTACAGTGAACTGGTGGAGCAAAGAATTATGGGAAAAGCTTTTTCATTCTACTTTCATATGGGGGAAAACCTTCCTTTTATGCTTTAACTTTACACCTTAGAGGCCTCCTTCCACACCATCACTGCCTTTGGCTCCAGAGCCTCCACACTACACCAGCAGATTTATCTTATTTTACATTCCTACATGCTAATAGATACTAATAAAAAAATAAAATGTAATTGAGAACAGATGTATCCATATCTTTGGAAAAAAGTTATTTTACAGCAAATGTGCTATTTAACCCTGTATGGCTTTAACCTAAGGTACATTACCTGATGAAGTGCTCCTGCTGGTAGAATAATAGCATCACCAAGGAACTGAATAACTGTGCAGGTTTTTACTCCATATTCTTCAAAAAGTCTTTGGCGAAGTTTCTTGTTCACATACCAACTCTGATCACGGATTGGATCATGCTCCGGTAAAACTTCTAGGCCTTGCTCCTTTGCTATCTGTTAAGTACAGAAAAGATGCTAAATAACTTCCAAAAGAATCAAACCTTTTGCTGATTAATTTTATGTATACCCGCCTCGCCAATCAACATCATTCAGTTCCCAATACCCAAACAAGAACTCCAGCTAGCGATAGACCCTGAAGGATCTGGGAAGTCTCACTGAACTGAAGACATCTGCAGTGCTCTCACTCCAAAATGCAGAGCTTTAAATAACTTGGCACAATAATCAATTAATAAGCAACATGCTCTCTGTGTGACTTCTTTCATCCAGAAAATCAAATCTGAGCTCAGGAGTTCCTATACTGCCAATTCTCAGGCTTACTAACTTCTTCAATTTTGACACAGACACACAACATCGCTACCTTAGCTCAGGAAAAAAACCAACCAATAAAGCCAAGGGTTGTAGTCCTGGGAAACTACTGGTGACTCTTGCTTGAGCACAGGACTGGACAGAGAGACTTCCAACTTCAACCATGCTGGGATAAGAAGCTGCCTTCCTACCACCCTATGAAGGTATTCAGAAAAACTGATGAACACATAAAAATACTTCCTGAGACTGGTAAATGGAATTGCACAAGCATTTCTCATCAAGTGAGCCACAGGGGAACAAATACTACTCTTAATCAACTGCTACTAAATCAATCCTAGTCACTAAAAGAAAAAAGTAATTACATATAAAGAACACAGACCTAATGCACCTGTCATGAGTCATGAAACAAGTATGCCACTAAAAACATAGAATTATTTTGCTTTTGTTTATTAAATAAATGTAATTATGTGATGCAGAGCTTGAAACTCTCCTTGAATATTATCACCCTTCTAACAAGACACTGAGATTTTATCTTGCCAGCAGCAAAGCAGTCCCAATGCTTACCCATCAATCTCCAATTCAGTATTTCCCAAATACCACTAACTCCTAAAATACAAGGCTACACAACTCATTTGGGATAGCAGAGCAAACTGTGGTAGCATATGACAAACTTCTCTACACAGCATCCTAAATGCTTCTGTTTTAAACCTACTGCTCAAATAGTTTCACAGCTATTCACAATAGTTTCACAAGTGCTCTGAGAGAGGAAATGCTGAACACTCCCTATGTCCATCTATTCTTTTGCATCTGTGACTTCAGTCATAACCCTCTTTTTTTAACTGAAAAGCCACCATCTAATTTATGAGCATCTACTTTTTGAATGAACAAAAAAGTCCTGCTGTACAATTCATAATCTCCTTGAATTAGCTTTGTTTTATTTACCAGTTCTCATTTTCCCCCATAGTTCAGGCTGCCAAAGAGCAAATGTTTGAGTCACTGGAGGACAGCTGCCCTGGTAAAGAAACACTGCTTTATTGTCCAAGGTAATATTCACTGCTAAATTTCTTAGGCTTTCCCTGCTCACAGCAGAGCCTTTGGCCTCAAGTTTGTTTATGGACCCCTTTGCTGCAGCCAGTTAAAACTCATCTGATCTCTCCTCACAGAAGAAGACAGTAAAGACATCCACTTGAGCAATCACTTCAGTGATACTTTGGTATTTCTGTGTCATCTACCAAGGCCACCTTCCAGAACACAAAAATGTGCTAAGGACAAGGCACAGAAAACTGCTTCCAAGATGGTATCCCTACATTTAATGCATTGACAGATACTCATCCTAGGTAATAACCTGAAAGGTTCTGATGTGGCTCTAACCTATTCATCACATGCCACTGAAGGATGTTCTGCAACATGGCCAGGTAAGTTTGCCACCCTGGGGATGTTATCCCACTGCTTCCACCTTCACCAAGAGCCCAGCCACATTCCTTGCACTGACTGATGTGACAGAGTCCTGGGAAAGATTGGTGGCCACTGGGTGGTGAGGTCAGGGGATGTGGCATGGGAAAATTCACAGTAAGTTCAGCAGCAATAGTACAATAATGGATCAGTGACAGTAAAACATCATCCCACAAATTATTTTTTGTATTAGAGCAAGGCAAGAGGAGATCTCCATGCCCTCCTGAGCCTTCAGTTACAGACTACCTGTCACTCTTACAAAGTGAATATACATGTTACATATTTTATTTGTTGGTGATGCAGCAGATCAAGTCTATTTTATGTACTATAAAAGAAATAATTTTGCCTTTCTCCTTTCTCTAACATTGAGGTGGAGCTTGTGCTTTTTGCCAGCCCCCTTAGATTTGTCAATTTCTTAGGTTATATTTATAAATTGTGTAATAAATCTAACCTTTTGCAGAAACTCTCGGATCTTGTCAGCATCTTTGCCAGCATAAATGTGCCATAAAGCACCAGGTAATTCACTTGAATCTTTCAACCGCTTCCTTAAAAGGTCATCCAAATCCTCTTCTTCCAACTTCTTCAAAACTCCTAAGGTTCAACAAAGATATTCTTTAAATGTGAGAAGTGAAACTAAATACCTTCTTTTCAGATTTCTTGTGTGAGACTGAGCAGATTAAAGTTTGCTGAATACAACAGAAGCCACCAGGTGATCCTTCCGTTCAGTAACTTGTTACTAGAACATGAATGCAATGGATACCTTAAAAATACGTTTAATTTTTAAACTTTTTCACATTTCCTGAATTCAACATAACACAATCTCCTACCTGAAATGAACAAACAGGGCTGGTATCAAAAAATGAAAAAATGAAAAGGTGTTTTCCTGCAGTCAGCACAAACAGTGCTTAACATGCTGTTGTTGCAGCCAGAGCTCTCCCTGGATGCTCAAATTTGATGCTATTAATTCAGTGTATACACAAGTGAAAACAAAGCAAATGAAGAACAAGCCTTACTCCAGCTCTATTAGTCACACCCAAAATCTACATTTGCTGATTATGGAATAAGAGGACAAAAGAAAAAGAGCAAAGAAACAAAACTATTTCAGTGATTTAAAGACTGTTTCACATAAGCAATAACCTTCATAGAGATGACTAACATACACCAGTCTAACCTCTCCAGTACTGAAAAATTACATTACAGCCCAAATTCTATAGAGTAAGCACAATGCATCCAGAAGAAGCAGCATAAATAGAAGGTTTGGCTAATACATCATCCTCACATAACTGTTAGAACCAGCACAGCTTCCAGAGAAAATCCTTCACCCTGCATTTCCATTAGCTGTGCCAGTCTCAGCACAGGATTGGTGCATCAAACACACATAATGGCAAAAAAAGTGGAAAGAGTCTGAAGTATCTTTTCATAATTCATGCACTGCAGTGTATTTTATATAGAACTAATGTTTGTGCAAACCCTTGAAACAAACAACCTCCCAGCTGTAAGCAAGTTCTTACGGGTATTATTCACTGCCTTCCAAAGAATAATGTCAATGTTAGAAGAGTAGAACATTCAGTCCATCTACACCTCTTACAGTGAGTGAGCTTCACGTTACCTGATTTGGAAAGTACTCCATTTCCTCTGGCTATGCCAACATAAACAAGGATGTTAACAACATCAGAAACTTCAATATGGAGATTTGTGGTTCCTATGTCATGGTCTTTAGTAGCAGCCACACCTATGTGACAAGATAAAATTAAGATTTGTTTGTATTGCATATTCAAATCAGAACATGCAACAACAGAGAAGAAATTTCTGAAGCATACTTGGTATCACTGAGATAGACAAATTAAAAACACATTTTTGGTTCACCTGCTAAACAAGGAAACATTGCTTTTTTAAGAGAGTCCTTGAGATTCTTCCTTAGCCCAGGTACTTGTCCCTACACAGCATTTGAGTCAGAACAAAATGTTTCAGCAGACTAGTCAGACACATTTCCTGACCAGTATGTTTCATTCTTCTTCAGCACTTCAGGTTGTTCAGGACAGAATACAAGTACGATAAATACACAAAGTTATCAGATCTGTCACTTTTATGTCTGGCTGTAATAGCGTTCTTAATCAAAATAACGCCCAAAGAGGAAAATTAATTTTAGTTTTAAGAAGTGGAAACGAATATTCTTAAGTCAAAAAGGACATTCTGGAACACTAAGCCTTAGAGCAGTATTACCTCAGAGTGGCATTAATGACACAGTTCTCAGACCCATGCCATTGCCACTATTGTTAATATGCTCCTTTCACAGGATATCTGGAGAACTTTTAAAACCAAAGCCACTGTGTCACAAATTACTACTTATTTCTTGTCCTATTATGATAATTTGTAAAACAGAATTGAACAGAATTCTTTGCAAAAGAAGGAGCAGACAAAATGTCTGAGGGAATCAACCTTTTCTAAACAGGTTTTTGAGTGTACAGCGCACAAAAGAAATTATGAGAAATATGATGATATTAATTTATGACCAAAATTATAAACACAATAATATCTCATTAAGTGTTTTGTCACATATTTATCGCTGTGTAGAAGCAGTTAACCATTTATATGCTTCAGAAGACTGTAACAGTGTAAGAAAAGATGGAAAGAAATGGAGAAGCAAAGAGACTCTCATGGCCCAGGTGCACGTACTGTTAAACACGTAAGTCAGTCAGTATTTCCCCTACAATCAGTGAAGAATTACCCTTTAAGAAAGCTCAGCTTTCTATCAAGCATTGTAATGTGTGATATTCTACAAGTTTAAAGGAAGAGGTAACTGCTGCACTTGCAGGGCAAACTCACCATATGCACTGCATAGTCTGGGTCCCAAATCTGGACGGACAAAAAATCCTGGCAGATGAGAAGCCAAGTTTAGTTTTCCTTCTGGACTACAATATTCAGGCAAGGGTAAACTTTTTAATAAGTCCTCGTATCTAGAGGTCAAAAGAAAAAAATAATATAATTGAATTTGTGCCATTATGTAGAGAGATAAAATAGAAAAATATTGACTTAAGAACGTATAATATTAAACTCAAAATACCTTGCTGGCATCATGGCCTTGAAATCTTCACCAGAAGGCCAGTCTTTCAGTTTTAGTAGAGCTGTTTCTCCATTTTTTACTTTCTGACGTTCTGTAAGTAACATAGAAATAACTAAAAACTAATATACTGTGGGCATTTTACTTTATTAAATGAAAATATAAACATTAAACTTGCCAAGAATCAAAATTTCATGCATAAACAGGAGATAGTTGATTTCAAGATTCAAGAATGATACTAACCAAACTCAGATAGTTAAGGAAGAAGGACATTTGTCTGGCTTCTTAGTCAAACCTAGCTAGTATAATAGCACATCCTTAATTCTGCAGAGATAAAAAATGCAACTTTCCACCACATTCTCTGGAAACAGATTACCTAGAGGTTTCTTTTTAAAGTTTCTTCAAAGCCTCAAGATCCATAATGATAATTTTTAACTGCAGTTTCTAACACTGATAATGTTCAGAATCAATACCATAATACATTTTAAGAAACCTACTTGAAACATCTTCAAAACCATCCCAGAACTCCTTGACATTGGTGTTTGAAATTATACTGTCCTTGCAATTCAAGATATCAGCTTGCTGGTTTCCAAAATCCAGACTGATTGACTCCGCTTTCCACAGGCTGAAATTCATTTTCTTATGCATACCGGATACCAAAACAGGCTGTAAAGAATAAAATAAAAGAGTTTTTTAAAATCAGTACTTATCCTTTCTCAGGTGGAAAAATTCTTCAACTGAACTGGCATACAAATGTGTCTGGAACACACATGGAAGACCTTAGTCTTCAGCAGTCATATCAAAACGTGTCACCTCTTTTTGGAATCTGAAAATCCACAACAGAAGTGTCTTATTTATCATTACTGGTTAACTCAAGTTTAACTACAGAAGGTTCATCTGTGGGCTATACCTGACAACCTTTCTTTGCCCCCAGTTTCAAACATGGAGTTAGGCATTTCTGTCCTTCAATACACAACTCCCCAGAGCTCATTCCAATGTCACTTTACCAAACAATCTGCTCAATACCTACCCTTCCTTGTTTCCAGCATTCTTTGAAGAGCTTCCAGTTGTTGCTGTTTTTATGATCTCTGAGCCACAGAACATGCTTATCACAGATCCACGAATACTGGATATCACTGTACTGTTTACTGCAGTCATCCTGAATATGTTTTTTATCATCCTTTGGCTCGTCTTTTATTTCAGATTTTATATTTATCTTTGGTGCTCTATTTGGTGGAATCTTGTTTTCTACTACTGAAGCAATTATGTCATCAAGAATGTTTGGCATAGTCCTTCCACTCTTGCCACTCTGTTAGAAAACAAGTATATGCTTAAACAATATAAAAGCAACTTAATGCAATTCCTTTTGAAAGACAATAACATTTCTGATGTTTTATCTATTATCACCATATACAAAACCAAATAAAACATTAGTATGTATGTGTGCATATGAAGTTTTAATTATGCATGAGTATTTAAAGAAATACACCTGTAAGACTGCTCTAACTGTAACATGCTAGAACAGATTGATAGAGATTTTCAATCTTAAAGAGAAAAACTGTGCATCTTGTAAATACTTACTGCTGTTCCTGTAGAGTAAACTGGAGCAAAGGCAATGCCAGCATCTGTAGAACCCAGACGCAGTTTGCCTGCTGTTGTAGTTAACAGATCTCGTAAGGTTGAGCCCTGCTCATTGTTCTGGGATGCAGGAGGGGAACTTTTACAGTTTGGGGACTCCAAATTATCCTGGTCCTTCCCTTCCTTTGAATGTTTTCCAGAAGGACATTCTTTGTTCTCTAAAACAGAAATAATCATTGCAAGTTTACACTGTTGTATCATGATCTACACACAGGAACAGCACCAATATCCTGCATTTCCTACTGGTGTTAAAAGGTTATGTAGCACTAGTGCTTTATTCACCTGGAAACACACCAGAGGATGAACTACATCCTTCAGAACACAGTGAAACAGTGTGACCAAGCAAAGACCTTCCTCAGCATCTCAGACATGCAGCTGACTGAGTACCTGTCTCAAGTGAGAGATGCTGTATCTGGAAATACTTCCACACACATTTCACCAGTGGATCTTCTGGTGATGGATTCTGATGCCATCAGGGAAAGGCACTGTAGTTCCAAGGTTGGAATCAGTAGAGAAAAGAACATTGTCTTTTCTTTTTTGTGAACAGCAAATGGTGGGTTTTTTACTATTAATTCAATTACAGAATCACACAGAATCACTAGGTTGGAAGAGACCTTTAAGAACAAGTTCAACCCATGCCCTGACTAACCTCAACTAAACCATGTCACTGACTGCCACATCCAATCTTTTTTTAAACACATCCAGGGATGGTGACTTCACCACCTTCCCCAGGTGGACAATTCCAGTACTTCATAGACCCTTTCCATAAAAACCTTTTTCCTAACATCCAACCTATATTTCCCTTGATGCAGCTTGAGACTGTGTCCTCTCGTTCTGTCAGTTGCTGCCTGGAGAAAGAGACCGACCCCCACCTGACTACAGCCACCTTTCAGGAAGTTGTGGAGAGTGGTAAGGTCACCTCTGAGTCTCCTTTTCTCCAGGCTAAACAACCCCAGCTCCCTCAGCCATTCCTCACAGGGTTTGTGTTCCCAGCCCCTCACCAGCCTTGTTGCCCTCCTCTGGACACACTCAAGCATCTCAATGTCCTTCCTAAACTGAGGGGCCCAGAACTGGACCCAGAACTCAAGGTACAACCTCACCAGTGCCAGATAGAGGGGAAGAATGACCTCCCTGCTCCTGCTGGCCAAACAATCCTTGATCCAGACCAGGATGCTGTTGGCTTTTTGGCCACCAGGGCACGGTGCTGGCTCATGTTCAGCCAGCTGTCACCAGTGCCCCCAGTTCCTTTCTGCCTGGGCACTGTCCAGCCACACCGTCCCCAGCCTATAGCACTGCAGGGAGCTACTGTGGCCAAAATGCAGGACTCGGCACTTGGACTTGTTAAACTTTATCCTATGGACATTGCCCATCCATCCAACAGTTCTAGGTCCCTGCACAGCCCTCCTATCTTTCAACAGATCGAAACAGCTTCCAACAGATGCTCCCAGCTTGGTGTCATCTGCAACATACCTGTAGTGCCCCCAAAGTCATAGACATGATATGACAATTTCAAACATATACCTTTTTTTTCTTCTCTGGCTTTTTGCTCTGCAAGATCAGCCAGCCAATGCAGTGGGGACTGAGATTCAGGCGGTGTTAACTTGCTCTCTGTGCTCACATCACTCCTTGGACTTGCATTACCATTTGTCTCAGACTTTTGAGGAGTATTCTGCTCTTGAGACTCAGGCATACACAGAGAAATTTTATTACTGTGGTTAAGGACATTCTGCAAAACCTGTAAAGAACGAATTGATTTTTAACTACATAGCTTCACTATAAGGTATTTCAAAGACATGGCTAGGATTTAACCCCCACATAAGCAAACTAAAACACAACTTGTACTATTTAAATACAAAAATCCACCAATATCAGAGCACTTTAACAAGATGCAATATATAGACATGTTTTAGACTCACCTGAGACACACCATTCACTGCAGGGAGCTTGCCAGCTTGTATGCTCTGCTTGGTAGTACACTGACAGTGGGATTTAATTTCAAATTTTTCTCTAATATTGTGCATAGCATCTAAAAGATCTGTCAAAACTAAAGACAATTAAGAAGAAAAACATCAGTAGCTGTCAATCATTCTGTGACCCTCTTTACAACACACATACACTGCAACATTTTTAACTATTAAAAATACTGAATTTACCACTCAATACTACTCCAAAATGACTGCCCAGTTTATCTTTAAGCTTGTGCAGAGAGACATTAAATTAAGTAATTGCACACTACTCTTCTGCATAATTTAAGCTTTAGTGGGCATTCCCATTGCATGGCACACATCAGGCAAGCCATTAATTATCTGCTTCTCATTGTTAAATGGGTATATCATTGCTTCATTCAATGAAACCATCAGCTACAGACTGAAGTGAGCTATGTCTTGACAAAAAAAATCAGTACATGAGCATAGAAATGAAGGCTGTTTGATAATGGGTATGCACAGAAGAACAAAATTGATGTTAAGTAGGCAGGCTTCATTGTGCTAATTGCAGATGAGTGGTCCACTTTCACAATTTAAAATTAAAACCAGTTTCAGTCTAGAACACCTGGGAAATGTCACAATTTGAATTTGTTATGAAATCTACCCAACCTTAATTTGTACCTGAACTTACCTACAACAACCCATAGAATAATGACTGGTTCTGTATTTTCAGCTTAAAATAACCTGGGAATTTACTTTGTATGTTTAAAGGCACATTTCAGTTTTCTCTTTTCTGGTCTGTATCAATGCTGACAGAAATTTTGTGCTAACAATCATTACACTATACCTACACACTACAGATAATGGTACTGCTTCAGAGAACTTACTTGGTTGTAAGCAGAATTCTGAATCTAGGGAAGTTTATGATTCCTGCTTAGTTTTTCAATTATCACAAGCTCATTCACTGCATTTTGCACAATCATCTAAACCAAAACATTTATTTTCTTTTTTGGGTATGAGACAGACAACAGTGAAAAACAAATCCCCAAAAATCCACTGCCTCAATGGTACTATTTAAAGGTTTTCTTCTAACAGCTAATGTCAGATTTATTAAGTACATTCTGATTGTTTTATTCAGTCCTGAAAAAAATACAAATCTATCTCAAAAAAGGCCCTCAATTTCTTCACTGCCTGTCCCCAGAACTCCCCTTAACAAATCTGTCAGAACAGTCCTCTTACCATCCGTGCTCAGTGCTGGCAACTGCCCAGAACCACTTGCTTTCTTGCAACAATTTAACCCAATTCCCAGGTTTTTTAAATGAAAAATGAGAAGTATCAAGAAACAACTCTGGCCGCTCTTCACAGAAAGGCCTGGGAAATAAAAGCTTCTGTTTGTTCGCATAAGGTCTTACCAGAGCCTGGAATAATCTGCGTTGGCATCAGGTGCTTGTGATCATGAGGCTGCCCCTTCACACACTTCATCCAGGCATACAACTCCTTATCTGCAAAATAGTACTGCCAATGTTTTACTTCTCTTATGTTGCACACAAACAGAGCTAAGGTCTTTCAGACTGGTTTTGGTTAGATACATTTCTCTGCACATACAGGCCTTCTGTCTGGGTATCCAGTGTGATGCATACAACACAGCTGCTTTTCACATTAACGAAAAGAGTTTTAACAACACTGAAATCTGAAATAGCTGCATCTGTAACACAGGCCCTTGCAAATTACCTCCAAATTTCAAAGTGTATTCCTCTTACCATATTTAGCGAGTTACCAATTTAACATAGGCTGAAATCCTTTACACCTATTATAATACCATGGCTATTAAGGCCATGAACCTCCCTTGATGAATCCAGCCATGGAAAAGAGACATAATTAGGTTGCAATTGTATGGTTCATCTAATTTGACACAATCCATACTCCAACTGGAAGCATATGTTTTCAACCAGAGTTTGCCAGACAATCCAAGAAGATGAACTTCTAACCTAATCATCTCTCTGACTCAGCTTACCATGCAGCTGTACCAGTGGTACTGGTGGCACAAAGGAGAGGGAAGTTGCATCACGGTAATATATGTCATATTAAAGCAACCATGAAACCCTGAGTCACTATGTTCTGGCTGAAAATCATTTATGCCAGCAGAGAGGGCCTAACTGGTAGGCAAGAGAGGCTTTCTAAAAAGTTTAAGGAAGATTCTCCCAAAATATGTGGTGTAAAAAGAACACACAAGAAGAATGAGAACAAAAAATATATGGCCAAGAAACTGGTCACCAACCTGCCATGTGATTTTGGGGCAGAAAGAATGCAAATTCTCTCTCAATCCCATCTTGTGTTCTGTCCACTAACCTGCTAATTTTAAGACATTTTTCCAAGCCTTTTACTAGTTTGCTCACTCCAGCAATTTAAAACTAAGGAACACACCGAAGGAAATATTCAACAAATTTGAGGCATTTTTTTTTACACTGTAGTAGGTACACAATGTTTCAAACGTTCCTTCAGATAAGTATTAAATTTATAAGCTATTCAGTAGTTTTTGCAGCACCTAAAACATCTAAATATCCAACTGGTCACAAACATAAATAGATCAAGACAACAGAACAGTATGTATCTACTTAATCTATTTTCTCACAGAAATGTCGTAACATGCCTGTCTGATGGAAACAATGGTTGCATATTCATTCACTCGTGCAGTTAAGTTATAAGTCATTGATAAGTATCAGAATCTGGAATACTAAAACCTCTAACATTCCTGCTGAAGCAGGGAAAAATCAGGGGACTCTGTTACATTCAGCAACTGTAAAAACAACTATCGGTTCCAGGAAAAATGGTGTAATTTAAAGTCCTATTATATACAGATGGCTGGGTGGTTCTGAATGTTTTTAAAAGGGTGCCGAAGAAGCAACACAGTTTGCACGAATCCTACAGCATCATTAGTAATTAAGCCACGGTGAGGGAAGCTGTTGTACTTCTGCTCTCACACATAAAATCGCAATCAACAGAAAGGAAAAAGTCCTCCCTGTAGCAAAACTAGAGAAGCCTACTTCTTTTTATACTGCTTGTTCAAACTTCTAAGACATTTTACTAAAACTTTCCTGGCTGGTTAACACATATTTAAAAAAGCCTCTGACTGTGTGTTCCCACCGGAGTAAATGATGTTTGGCGTGTATCCCAAGCCACGTCAGACAGACGCACATACAGACTTCAGCCAGTGAAGAGCTCCTGAAGAAGCAGTCTCCAGCATTAAAGCATTAACAACTGCTCTCAGTGCGAGAAAACACTGACATTAGCTCCCTAAAAACTTCAGTGTAGGAGGCTTGTCACTGAAAGCCAGGGACAAAGTGGGTGAGACTCTCTATTTGGCAAAGCTTTGCCACCTAATAGTTAAACTTTATTTTACTAACATTTCACATCTGTGACATTACGTGGCTATGACAAACATGGAATGGCTTTTCAAAACAGCATTATACTTGAATCAGTTCCTGGCACAGGATTTGACCACAGAACTGTGCTAGGGCACAAGGCCTGCCTCCCAGGGAAGGCAATGCATTCCACCCAGCAGCCTGCACACAAGTGTCACAGCTGAGGGCTCCAAGCCCGGATCAATCCTCTAAGTCATTCTTCCTTTCAACTGCAACCCAGTTGGGTCACCCGGAAATCAGAGGTTTGCAAGTTAGTTCTGTTATATTTCTCTCTCTCCAGACTAAAGTAGATATTTCCATTAGAGCATAGAATAAACCACAGATATGTGTAGGCTTATGGATTGTGAAACTTCCATTAAGGTTCATTTTAATACTACCTGAAGTATTTTTCCTAATATTTTTCTTTTTTATGATAGAACTATAAAATAGGATGTTACGTCAGTATGACAAGCCACTTCTGAAGGGAGGACTCCAGAAAGCATTCAAATCAAGGCAAGTCTTAACAACAGTGAGTTACCATAGAGAAGGAATTGTGACTGAGCACCAGTCTCACAACTGAAGAACAAGATTTAACCTTGAGGGGCAAGGCACAAACAATCCACAACAATCCACACAGAAAGACTGAAACGCAGACAAAGAGGTAAAATAGCCTCACAGCAGGTGCTTTCTGAATGACTGTTTCTACATCTACTGACAAAAAAGGGAAAAAGTGTCTAAGAGAAACCAATATACACAAGAAGTAATTTAACACTTTACAGAGAGACAGTTCTTGGTGGATCAGCAGCTCTGCAAAAAATGAGACTAAACAGCCTATACAATACTCTAGTTCACAAATAACTGACCTCTAGAACTTTTTCTTTCCTTTGCTTTGTAACAATCTAGGCAGACCACAAATCCACATTTTTGGCAGACCCAATGAATGTTAAATAATGTGGCTTCACATGCATCACACATCTCACGGACTCCTCTCACTGCTCTCTTCCATGCAATTTTGGCTGAAATACAAAATAAGCAAAATAAAAGGACTGAAGTTTAAATGCAAAGCACAGAATGAATAGTCTTTATAGATTAGGCATTCTAGGTTTCCCCTCAGACACAACTGAGTTTTGGGGGAGGAGAGTGATCCTTCATAAACAGGCCATCAAGAGCTACCCCCTTAGCTGCATTACACAGCATCTCCTTCAGTGCTACTATCAACACATTACAAAGAAAAAAAGCATTCAGAAAACTGAATACAGAATGAAGTAATCCAGGAAAGATATTGCTGCAAGCATGAAGAACTCTTTTAGCATACACTTCTAACCCCATGCACCTAAGAGGGCTTTTCACCTGACTGCCCACAGGACATGTCTGATTTAAAGGGCAGCCAAACCAGCAAGCTGGACAGCTGGCAGGAGGGGAGGGAGGTGCTGTTTCAGGAGACCTGACTAGTATGTGTTTTCTGCTCTACTTCTTCCTTATACAGCCTGGAATTAGTAGAGCCACCAGCCTGTGTCCATCTGCTGTGGGCCAGAAGGATGAACAGTGGCTTTGGTGGGGAGGAGATGACAGTGTTAGCACATGCTCTGCATGGCCTATGCTGCTCCACTCTCCTCCTTTGTTTTGGAAAGGAGACACATCAGAAACATACCATTTGTTGGCAACAGTCAGTATCTATCTCACCACAGGCCTTGGCTGGGAGCTGGCTGCTCTGGCTGGAGAGCTGGAGGCCAGGCTGGGAATGAAGGCTACTCCAAACCCAGCAGGAGCCTAGCCCCAGCCCAGGACAGCCACCAGAACAGGGAGGGGGATTGGGGTAGCCTACTGAGGAAGGAACCCTTCCAGCATGTCATCTTATGAACAGCCTAGGAAAATCCAACAGCCAGGGGAAGAGACCTATGCAAGAGGAAGCAATGATCATACAAGAAACACTGCAGAACACTTGAGAGCTTTGAGGGTTCCTTACCATCTTTTTTCACCCAGGACATGGCTGTTTTCTCAGATGTTACCAACTGACAAAATTTATCCCCTATGATATCTAGTATGTATTTAGAAGTTTCTAGGTCCAGCTCTTCATCTTCATAGTTTTCATGTGTCCATAAACTCAGTGCTTCATCATCATACTGATCAGGAGAGGAGAAACCATCTATCCTAACCACTCCGTTCTTACTAAAAGACAACCTGAAAATGAAAACAGGTAGTTTGACTGCATGTATCATTATAGTCTGTGACTTCCATTTTAGTTACTACTTTACCTTGCTGTTAAATCTTAAAACACGGAAGTTGTCTTTTCACCTTATCATCCTACATACTTTTTAAATATTAAAATAAATCCTGACATACTGATGAAACTAGTTCTAAAATGATAAATAAAAAAGTATGAAAACTGAAACTGACCTTTTAGGAACTTTTTTGCATTCTGTTCACTCATCATTCTCTCTCTAGCATTTATTACTCCTTTAAAATTGCAGACAGAATAATTCTTTTTTTCTTTTTTATTTTGGTCAAAGTTTGGTTCCACCTACCTTCCTTCCTCACTTTCAAATTTTGGAATGTCTGTGACAGCAGTCACTCACTTTGATTTATATTTTATAGATTTCTGTATAATACTGCTCTCATACTGAGAAAACATGAGTTAAAACATTGTGTTTAAATTTTTCTAGGCAGAACAAATCACCAATAGAAGCTCACATTTTTGTATCCACTACACTCTGACCTTTAAAAGACTTTCCTGTTACTCTACCCAGGGCTGTTTCACTAACCCTGGCTATACTTACCCTATTTTTAAGCAGTAACAATTAATCATTCCATCTTATCCAAAACAGGATAAGTCATTATACAGATGTGATTATAACAGTTAAGGAATTTATGCCAGCAAAACAGTCCTGAATTTAGAAGTATAAAAAAAATAACATTTAGATATGTATTCAAATTAAAAAGATGAAATTATCAAATTTTAGCGTCCAGAACAACAGTTTCCAAAAGAATTGTAAACGTCTTTTGATATTCAAGCCCCACTATCTAAACACAATGAAATTAAACTTCTGTAAAACTTACCACAATATAATAAAAACATTCAAGTTTTTTATAATTGCATACTAGTATTTAAATATGTTGGCAAACCTTTATGTTCTCTCCTTTGTACAAGGGGAAAAAAAAAACCCAGTAAAATTCCAACTTTGCCAAATGTGGAAGCAAATACTCTTACAGAGAAGGTATTCAGAGTCCAATCTAGAAACAATTCCTTACAGATCTACCAAGTCTTGTAAGTGAAGATTCATTATAAAAAATTAAACTCCATTTAGGGAACAGTTTCTTGTTGAAAACAAGTTGGATTAATACTGACAGCACAATCCATACACATACTGAAGCTGTTTTACCCTTTCTTGGCCCTTCCTGCACCCCAGGAAATCATCTTCCTTTTGAATTTTCATTGATGGGTCATTAATGGCAAGAAAGGAGGTCACATCTCCTCTCTGTCCTCAGAAAATGCCCAGAGAACACTGAACAAATTCCCACCATATACTGGCATAAGAACAGTTACAAATAAGTGCAACTCTGCCGTTGTACAAATTGTCCAGAAAATCTGAAGCTTGCCTTTTGAAAAATTCCACTTCAAATATCAGACCCCTGTGTAACAGTGATATGCTGTATTTTCTGTTTGGTAAGGTACACCAGGCAGGTAAGGTACGGTACTCAAGCTAAGGTACACCAGGCAGATGTTCTGATGCCTTTGCTATAAAAGCTTTAACAGTGACGAAGTCAACCCACAAAAGAAATGCGTATGTAAATACTGTTAAAATAGATGCTCTCTTTTATCAGATGGACTGAGACATAAAAATCAGGTATGCTTCCAAGTATGCCAGTCCTTTGTCAGTATCATTTTTAAAAGCTGAAGCATCACATTACCAGGAAATCAGGCACACTTACCTCCGAAAGTAGTAAAATCTACAAAATACTGGTGAGTGAGTTGGTTCTTCTCCTTTCTTGCTTCTTATTAACCTACATTCTCTGCATTTTTGCAAATTTGGTCCTATTTCAGAACAAGAATCATCCTGCAAAAAGGACTCTCCCGTTTGCTTCAGCTTCTTTACTTTGCGCCAATCTTTTAACACTGAGCGAGGTATACCAGCTGCAAAAGTAAGGAGAGTTTCAGATGAGGTACTGGCACTGTTTCCTCACAGATTACAGTCAGGAGAGTCAGCAGTCAACGTTTTTTCCTGGTACATGTCTTATCTGCATAACATATTTCATTTTTATTTCCACTTGCCTGCCTGTCAGCACCAAAGTTAAAAAATCAAAGGTACCAATTAAACTTACACAGGCACAAGCACAATTAAGTAACTGCTAAGCTCCCAAGAAACTACATTTTCCCTAATATTAGGTGTCTTATTCACCAGATATTCTACTAAAACCATCTTCAGAATCTCATTCTTACAAAAACAAAGACATACAATACTGCAAGAAAGTTATGTTTGAACGCTGTTCCAAGTGAAGGCGTAGGCAAAAAAGGCCACAGTTAAATGAATAAAAGCAAAGCTTAAAAAAAACAAACCTAAAACCAAATTCCAGCTCCTCCAAAACTTTTTTTTTTTTAAAGGTTACAGATATGACTACAGAATAGCAGCTATAGTCACAGTATCTATTTATACACATCTGGTTTGTTGGTTTCGCAAGGCCAAGCAGTATAATTCTGTTTTCGATACTGAAGTCAGCAGATCTGACACCAAGAAACATTAGGAGCAAGTCTATTGAACTATTGAACTATAAAACTGAACCCTGTTGTTATTTAACCAAGCTTTCATTTTAAGGAGTCTTGAATGTCACAGCACTGTTATCTGCAGACAGAGATCTGTCATTTCATCTACCACTATTCTTGAAAGTTCATTTCCTGTAAACAGGGATCTGATGTAGGATGCTAAAAGGGTCAGGGTGCCTTTGGACTCGGTACCTGGGTTCAGATTGGTATTTTGCCAGAGGTGACTTGTACAAACTTTGCAAGTGACAGACTCCCTATGCCTCAGTTCTTGGTCTAGAAACCACATTCCATACTCACCCAAGGCATTACAGTAACTGGATTAAAACCTGAAGAGTAAAAAAGGCCCAAGAACAGGTTTACTAGTCCAAAACAATGTTTTCTGCCTTGAAAGCAAAGATCCTGGGTGTCATCTGGGAGCTGCTAGACTTCAAGCTCTGTGAGTAGGCACTTGGAAGACCCCCAGCACTTGCAGGGCTGTGAAATGCCTTGCTTTACAGGACGGAGCCTCACAGCCTGGAGCTCTGAGAGCTCTGGCTAGCACACAAGCTCCCAGGGGGTTTTCTAAAATGGCATCAGGACAAAGCACTGTTCAACTTGTTTGGAATCTACATACCACCCACGCTACAAAACTGCCACTGAGCCCCAGACCGTGAAGCATAGTTAAGTTACCTCCAGCCACCTACAGAGAACTCAGGCAGCTGTTCCAAGGGAACATCATCTTTCCTGAAAGCTCCTCAAGGTTGACTGTGATTTTGTGTAAATCTTTGTGGAAAGTTCTTTTTAAAGAAAAACGTCTGACCAGCTCTCTTGCAGAAATTAATCACAAAAAATCCTTTGCAACAACACAAAGGTCATAAACACTTAACATGTTAAATGTATGTATTTACATTTAACTTTAACAAGGGAAGCTAAAAAAGATTTTATAGACATGTTTGCCTTGATCTTCCCTTTACTTGGAAGCAGAAAGGAAAAGCAATACTATTACAACTGGACCAAATATCCAGAGTACTTCAGACAGACCACAGCACTTTCAGCTCCCAGTACAATTCAGGGATCAAGGACTCTCAGATACCAGAAAAGTAACTTTATACACCAGACAGTGAAAAGCTACAGAATGTAATTACAGGCAGTACTGCTCATTTTCTTGCTACCTGTACTTAAAAATTCTTATATAATATTAAGTAAGTAATTTAATGGTATACTCTCTCATACTTAACCAGACAAAGAAGAATCCTTGGAGAAGAATACATTTGGATAAAAAATAAGGCAAGTTTTTAAATAAAATCTCTTATGCTGGCAGACCAGTTTCTCCTTTCAGATTAATCGAGTTACAATCTGCCACACATTACAGTATTGCATTTAAATGGAAATTTGTATTTCCCTTTTTTTATTCCTTAAACAAGAGGGATGTTAACACCATGTACTACACATGCTAGTTAGGAGTGTGAAATTATGCTCCCTTAAACCTGTCATTAAATTAACCAAATCATAACTGAGGGGCATCAGGCTCTCAAAGAACTGCCTCTGGCTTTCTGATCAAAGGATGCATTAAAGCTCAAGAGAGAATCTTTCCCTCCAGGAGTGCTCTAAAAATAAATGCATTAGATCTCAAAATAAAAACCTCCCAACATATATATATATATATATATATATATGTTATATACATATATATGTCTATATACACATATATGTTATATACCTATGTATATGTATCTCAATATTAGTGGCACAACTATATGCACCAGCCTGCTCAATTCTGATGGACAGCATAAACAAAATGGTTTACTGCTCATTTTTAGGCCAAGAACCAGTCTGCTAACACAGATATACAAAATACTCTTTTTCTTACACCAGGATAATTAAAATGGCCTCAAGACAGATAAATCTGGACCTACTCCTTTACACAGGCATGTTTTTTAGCTCTTTTTCTATCTATTGTAAATGACAAACCCGCCAGGATTAACAGCGTTGGACTTCACAAGCTTCTATGTCTTCCAAATCAGATTAATATACTCACTGCTGTTACTGCCACTCTGCAACTTCAGCTTGTTTTTTTCTTTGGCGCTCCTGCTAAGAACACCATTTGGTTTCACTTCTTCCTCAGTATCACCCTTTTTTTTCTGCAAATCATTTTGTTTCTTTTTGTAAGTTGGCTTGGGCTGCCGTTTAGTCCTTTGCTCTGACTTGCTCTCACTTTCATCAGAGTCGCCACTTTCAGAGCCAGACTCATAAGTTCGTTTTCCTTTTCTCCTTGGGTGCTTATCTTCCTTTACAAACTTATCTGCCAAGATTTTGGTATCTATATTAGTTTGCAAATCATTTGATGTAGAAGCTATTAAATTGACAGTACACGGCTTAACAATTTCTGAAACACTGTTCCCTGAATTCTCTTTTTTATTAGTGTTTTTATCTTCTTCTGAATGCCTTGTTAGCCAAGCCTTTTTCAGTTTAGTGTGGTAGTTTGGCTGACTCGTCTGGGAAGTTTGCCCACTGCCTACAGAGTTCGCTTTGTTTATTGTATTACAGACTATAGCACTGTCTAGGGAGAGAGAGGTTGAAAATGTCTGATTTTTCACAGAGTTGAACTCTGTCTCAGTGGTGTTACTACTTTTAAACTGAGCTGCAGCCAATGCTGCCTTGTGCTTTTTCAAATGAACAAAGTCAGTAGAGGTGGAGAATCCTGAGCTGGGCTGAGCAGCAATGCCTGTGCTGCCAGCAGCAGATGTAACCGGAGCTGGAGTGCTGACCTTGCCCTCCTGGAACTGTGCCGCCACCTGGCTGCCCGCTCTTGGAGCTGTGGACTCCAGCAGTGTGCAGGACACCGTGCTCGAGACTGAGTAAGTCACTTCAGAGCTCCCCTGGCTTGACACGCTGGTTGTCATTGCTGCTGATGCAGTGACATCCATTTTGGTGCTGCAGATGATTGTTGTGGTAGGGGTGACAGCATGAGGAATACTGCCTTGCGAGACAACTGCAAATTTCTTTTCGTACCGTGTGCGAGCACTGTCTGAGTTCATATTTGGCAGTGTTTTCAGGCAATCTGCTAGATTTGTCACAGCTGAAGATCTCTCACTAACTTGATCTTTGGAAGCAGACTGCATTACTGGTACATTCTCGTATTTTGTGCTACAAGGAGGATGCACGATAACAGATGCTGTAGCGGACTGTGACTTTCCACTCATTCTTTCACTGTGCCAATCCACTTTTTCATTATTTGGGGCATTATTAGACTTCCACATTTCTGATAAATTCTGTTCAGAAGTGCCCTTGTAAACAGTTTGGGCTTCCTTGGGCTCAGGTACTAAAGTTGGCGGTTTCTGCAACTCCTGTATTTTGCCACCACCAGCATTAACAGGTTGAACAGGGGTTAGAGTTGGAGGTGAAAGGCTGCTATAGCTGCTCTCCTTTTTCTCCAGGTTCTGGTGCACAGGAGGGTGAAACACAGGGGCCCTATGCAAGGCAGGCATACTCCGGAGTGTATTTGAAGATAAGACTGACAACTGAGTAGGGCTCCTGCTGTCATTTCTGAAAGAATTTACAGAGTGAGACTGCACTGACTGTGAAAGCTGCTCAGGTATCTTGCTTGTAGAGCCTTCGCTCTCTGGTTGGTGCTTAATTAAAGGTGGGGGTTTTGAAAGGGAAGAAATGTAGGAGGGGAGAGCCTGGGGACTAGCTGCTGTTGAAGGACAATTAGTTTGCTTATCAACACATACACCTGAAGCTTCCTTTGATGGGTATGATCTCGGTGGTTCATTTACTACACTATTAGACAAGGTAGTGAAATAGTTACTCTGTGGCAAACTCTGTGGAACTGAATGTTTCATTTTATACAGTTCCGACACAGAGCATTCAGCATCTTTGTCATATTTCACTGAATGGCTTTTGGGACTTGAAGATAAGGATGTTACCCTGGAGTAGTTTTCTCTCTCTCCCTCCAGTGCCTTTATTTTAGCTGTAAAAGGAGCAACTTCTATACTTTCTTGGAGTATTTGTCTGTGTTCTTCTTTGTATTTGCTCAGTCGCTCCCCAGTCTCCTGTGATGGCCTTGGCAGCTGGTTCAACACTGGATCTGCATAATGTCTATGCAGATGGCTCTCCTTTGCTGTCTGCATTCTGCTCTGCTCTAGTTCACTCTTCACTGGTGCAGTGGTAACAGAACGCAAAGGTTCAACAAACACTTTCCTCTCCAGTTCTCTGTTTGAAGAAAGGTTGAGCAAACACAGGTTAGCCTGAATGTAGTACAACATGCTAGACAGAAGACCTTTCTTCCCGTGCCCTGAACAAAGTTATCTATTAACACAAAATAAACTTTTCTCTATATTAAGCACAACTTTCAGAAGTCTTCAAATGACTCATGAACTCAAGTATCATACCAAGTCAACAAGGTAACATAATGACAAGCCTGTGACCCCCGCAGGCATCCACATCTACAAACTAAAAGGAAGCTAAAAGGCAACAACACTCACTGAAATGTACCCTCATGCACAGAGTTCAACAGCAAACTTACTCTTTGCGATGCTCTACCATACTTTTGGACAAAGGTGGGCTGGAATGCGCTGTCAGTTTAAGAGGCCGAAGGGGATCTGCACTGGATGGTCGCACGGGAATATGACTCCGTAAACCAAGGCTGTCAGCTGAGGTCACTGGGGTGGGCTGGTGTAACCAGGGGCTGGGAGTATTCTGTTAGCACCAACCAAAACAAAAAATAAAATCAGATTTCAAAATAATCATGAGACCACAAGGGCAACTCTACCAAGTCCTACAAATTATCAAAGTGAAGTAATGTATTTCAGTATCAAATCATAGACAGTAAATAAAATCTAACATTTTAAGTCACTTTTTTTGACCAACTAAAACACAATTGTACTTCCCCTGGACTTCCAGCATACAAAACAGTTTACACATTTCAGAAGCATTCTTATAATAATTTAATTTTCAAGTACTCAGGACAAGCAGTTAATTCTAGAACAGCATCTGCAGCTCATCAAAATTAACAAACCAATGACAACCTGACGACACTTAAATTCAGTTACCAGTAAAAAGACCATTACCTCTTCAAAGAATTGCAAGATTTCTTTAAATACAAACATGGCATGATATTTCTGGAAGCAATTTTATCTCCAGCCTTATGACAAATCTCAATAAAAGGGATGTAAGTATCTCTTTCCTGGATTGTTCCTCTCCTGCCCCAATCAAATGATTAAGTATGATAATCCTAATTAATCTGCTTTATTTAGTCAGGCATTTTTATTTGGCTTAATCATCATCACCACACTATTAAAACCATAAATGTACACCCTTGCCATAGTGTGCAGCATGGCAAACACAGAGTCAAATAATTTTATGCTGTATATCTAAACACTCCAAAGGTGGGCCTTGTTTAGACACACAGGTAAATCTATGAAACTACTTTTTAATCTACTACTTCATTAAGTCTCTGTTTTCTTATCTTTACTGAAACTTGCATAACAGTCTGCAGAAAAGACCAGGAACAGCTCACTCTCTCCTCTTGTCCTCTTCTCTCTCTCTCCTCTGCTTAGTAGACCTGCTTACAAGAAGTGCACATAGCAGAGTGGAAAAGCAGGACACCTGTTCAAGTGGGGCTAAAGAGCTGGGGACAAGCCAAGAAGGAACTGGAGTGAGCTTTTGTGAGCACCGCAAGGTTTTGGGTCCATCCCTTGTCCATCCCTACCTTATTCCCCTCCCTACACTCCTCACCGGTCCATCCCTATCCTTCTCCCTAGAACTGGCAACTCCAGTTGGGAACTGCTGCAGCAGAAAGGGAGCCAAGAGCTCTCATGACACATGCACACAGCACAGAATAGATCAGCAAGTGCTACAGCTTTGAAGTTATGGTTTCTATGTTTTTAAATATTTAAGGCAGCCACTTGTGTTTGTGCACGTCTCCTAGGACAGGAGTTCCCATGCTGTGTTGAGTTCCCACCAACAGCCTGTAAGCTGTATTAAAGTATTATGCAAAGAAGGCCCATCACCTTCTACTTAGAGGAGCTGGGGGAACATCTGCCTGAGTACCAAGCGTTGCTCAAACAACTTTATGACTTCTCCTGCAACCATCTACTGTCCAGCCCAAATGTGGGAGCTGCCACAGACACCCAAGGACAGTAGGGAAAGGTGGGCTCAGGGCACGCTTCCTTCAGCTCAGAGACAAGGCTCAGCCCTAAGCCAAGGGTGGATACTGCTGCTGCTCTTACAGCTGAAACACAGATCCCTTTCTGTGATTGTGGCATCCACACAAACCGACCCTGGAAACGCCCATTCCGGGTTTCTAAGGTCTATTTAAAAAAGGCCTTCAGTGTGAGAGCCAGAAGACAAGTCACCACAAGACAACTGCCACATATCAACATAATTAAAAAACTACGTGCCTCAGTATGCAGGGCTGCATTCTTCAGGCAGCCAAAGTGAAAACAACGTCAGTCTTAAGTTATTTTAAAATGGACTTCTGAGAGGGTGGAGCAGGCAGCAACACAAAAAGATAAACCCACCTATCTTTTTCTCTTAGGCTTTTCTTCACTGCTATATTTTGATCTTATCAAATTTTAGATCAAACTCACTTCATATTACAAGGGCAACTCAGACTGTTTTGGAAAAGACTTAGCCACAATGTTTGGCTTTCTTTTAAGAATCAATATGGGGAGGAAAAGCCTTCCCCATGATGAAATAAAAATAAAGTATCTTTCTATCCATTCAAAATACCAAGCTGTGACACAAAAGCTTACAATTTGGCAAAAGGACCACTGTCAATGACATGCCTTTTGTGGTCTCTGTGAAAATCTGCCCAAATTAGGCCAAGTTGAAAGCCTCTAAAGATCAGTATGCACAATATTCAGTGGTGGTTTAATTGAAGCTGGCAGTAAAGCTCTCCAAAGTTTCTGTCTGCACTACACACACTTCATCTTACACTATTCTTGTGAGGTGCCTGCTTATATAGCATGCCATATATCCCAGGCCTTCAGGAGCTAAGAAAACTTTTCCTGTAATTGCCAAGTCTGCCTGCCAAACCCCACACTGGGCACTAGGCTGAAAATCATAAACCATTTCTTCTGAGACTTCAGTGGTTACACTCAGCAAACTGATTTGAGGAATCACCCTGACTTGAATGCAGAGAAGTAGAATGCAGATGGGAAGGCAGGGATGTGTGTCAACAGAAACAGAAGGGGAGAAAATGACACACCAAGAAAAGGGTACACAGATAGGTATAAAGACAAGAGAAATGGGTGTACAGTGTGCATGAAACATTTATAAATGCAAGAGTATTTCTCTTCAGAACTTCCCACTGGATTTAGTACTCTTCCCTCTCCATCTTTCACCATTACTGAGTGAGCATCCACAAAACTTCACTATGAAGACGACTGTCCCACCTATCCTAATATTTCACTTACAAAATGGTACACAGTTCGAGGTAGCAAATATTTACCCTGTGAACTTGAGTTCCCAAACAAGCTGGCTGACCTCACTTTTAGTCATAAATTACAATCCAACATTTCATGTTTCTTTAGAATTCTTAGGAAATCAAGGTCTGGATAAACTCCTTACACACATTCACCATGAGACAATGGTTATTGCTGTAGTTTCATTCATAGTTCTCTACCTAATCAAATACCCCAATATCACAGTAAACTCCACATCTGTACCAAGGAAATCACTGCTGGGAGACACCAAGCTCAGCTAAATATACATCATTAAAAAAGTATTTTAACTTACCCTTCTCAAGGAAGCCTCTGCATTAACAGGAGTTTCTGGGTGGACCCATTTGGAGGAGGGCAGACCAAGTCCTGAGTAAGCATGTGTTCCATTTGGATACTGCCAAATAATTGGATAAAGCCCTAGCTGATTATAGGAAGCAGAAGGATGAGCTTGTCCAAGAAGATGTGGAGACTGGTGTAACATCTGTTGCTGCTGCTGGTGTGCTAATGCCAAATGGCTTAAGCTGCTAGCATGAGCAGTCTCTAGTCGCGGGTGGGCACCCAGCAAGGAGGCAGCAGGCACTCCGGGCAACACTGTGGGAAGTAGATGAGGGTGATGAACAGAGTGATGAGATGCACTACTAAGGGGGTGAGTGTTAATAGCAGACAAGGGAGCCTGAGCTGAAGACCCAGCGAGCAGATGGGATGAACCAGTTAATGCAGGATGATGTGCATTTGGATTTAAACAGGTTCGGTGGGATGAGGAATGCAGAGGATAATTATGCTGATGCAAGTAAGGTGAAATGTGATTAGTTCCTGTTTCTTGTCCAATCAGAGTGGGGTCCCTGTATACTGTGAAATGTTCATTCTTGTCAATGATAAGAGGACTCTTAGTTGCTTCTAGAGCACTAACTCTAGCTGGAACTGGATGAAAACTAGACCTAGGCAAATCATGATCAGTTTTATTGGCTAACCTTGTTAATCCAGTAGCATGGCTATTTTGGGAACTAACCTTAGACTTCACAGTATCAGAAGATTGGGTGAATTTAGGCTTAACATCAGGTGACTTTGTTTTAGGATGATCAACTGAAGCACTAGATTTTGACTTCACAGAATCAGGGACTGGACTTTGTTTACGCAGTTTACTCTCTTCTGCTAGAGAAGCTACCTTTAACGAAGACATAAATGAGCCATACTGCATTTTTTCAGAATTTAAGTGTTCATTTACTGGTAATGTTTTTACAACCCCAGGTTGTATCAAATCCATTTTATCAACACTGCTAACCCAACTTTGATCAGCTTCCTGTTTTCTTGCTTCAAGGAAATTTGCATTTGCAAATTGCTGCTTTAAATCACTGCTGTGAGATTCTATTTTCTGAACAGTTTGCAAACCAAAGGTACTTGCAGAATTATCGTGTTTCTCCTTTTCAGAGTTGTTTTTATTAGTAATGTCAATAACACACTTAGGAGTAGGAGGTCTGGGTAAGAATTGCTCATTTTTTATCTCCACAGTATGATGCTTTTCTGTATTACTCTCTTGAAAAGGTGGATCCTTGGCAGTTTGCTCATAAAGCGTTGGCTGCTCCGCTGCATGGAGCGAAGATTTTTCCTGATGATCTAAGACTGACGACTTCAGTCTTTCTGTCTCTTCATGGTTTTTATCCTGCTGTACTTCATCCCATGGAGATTGTCTATCTATTAGTGTCTGCTCTACTCCCTCAGTAGTTTGGGATTTTCCTTCTTCTCCATTTATCTTTGAAGAGTTCTTGCTTTTTAACTCATTTTCTGAATTTTGCTCCGAGGGTGAATCTGTTAATCTTTTATTTGAAATCTCCGAGTCACTGCTCTCAGAATAATCTGAGATATTGTCTGTCCGCAGTCTCTTCATATTTAGTTTTTTTTCATCATCTTCAGGTTTTCTTCTTTTACTAAGAAAGTGTTTATTTTTGGTTTTGGGGTTTTCTGCAAAAGATAAAAACACATCTGTAAGATCTGCAGTCTAATACAGTTTCAGGAAGCTCTCCCTCCCTTTCCATTAAGCACTTTTACCTCCTCGACCTATATAATCGTATCTTTCATCTTTCATCTTCTCTTCATCAGGCATGCTGCTATCAGAGCCTTTCCTCTTATTTGGCCGAGTATTCCTCTGCTGCTGGTGCTGGTGAGAATTCTGTCTTGGCGCTGCAGTTTGGGAATTCATTGCTGGTCTGGGACTATTTGCTTGTGCACGTGTATAATGACCCTAAAAATAATTTGTTATTAATGGACTTAAATGCAATGATAATTAGTGTCTTTAAACATGTATTTTTAACACTCGCAATATACAAAAATACTTAGGTAAAAAGATAAATGTATCTACGTGAACTGTGTTGCTGTTCTGGTTGGAACGAGACCGTCGGCGTGAAGTGATGCCAATATTTTCACCTTTCAACAAAGAGTGAACAACATCATCTAGAAAGGTCATCTGAACCATAGAAGGATCAACATTCTGAGGTTCTAACACCTGGTTTATGTAAAAAAGAAAAAAGAGAAGAGAAGAAGTAAATCCACAGATGTTCAGACAATGCCTAATCTGTATTTTCTGTACCAGCGTTCACCAGTCTATTTTGTGTGCTAAGGACTAATCAGAGAAAAGCCTACTTAATCCTGACAAGCATAAGTGACATACGACACAATAAATGCTGGGAACACTGTCAAACCAAAGCAAATGTGTCTTTACATGTCATTGCAAAAAAAATATTTTTAAAAAGCAAAAAGTATCCCACCATCCATTCCTTCCCCCTTCACTGAGCTGCAAATTTGAGATTTAACGAGCTATTCATAGAATAAATCCTAAGTAGTAATTACAATATTCAAATATTTTATACTATAAATCATACGGCAGAAGTACATTATAGTTATATGTACTTTATATGTGTTTATAATATGTGTTATATTATGGTTTCAACAGAAGCAGAACTGTTACAAGAAGAGAACCAAAATGACTGGAAAGAAGAACTCTAGAACTTAGTGTTACTAGTGAGAAATACTTCATAAAATAGGAAATGCTAACCAGATCTTCAAAGGATATGGCACAAAGTGAAAAAAATAACATTTGGGGAATATTATGAATTTGAGCAAATTAAGTGAAAGAATTTAACTGAGTAACAGACTAGTCTTAAATTTTTATTGTCACACATGATTTTGTCAATCATTTCAAGACAGATTATTACTGTTGAGTCATTACTCTACTCTCCTGAAATAGAACTCATTACTGCCATTAAAAGTACCAGTAACTAACTCTTTTTGTAGCATCAAATTCCAAAATAAAACTAAAATCCACCACAGCACATAGAAATTATGGCTGCAGTAAATGCTTAATTCAATAAATTGCAGGAAGTGACTATTTCAATTGCTTAGAAAAAGTAACCATTACTGCAGTGCTGAAAGATTTCATTCTTGTGAAAAGAAATTCTCAGCAGACAGGGAAGACCAGTTCTTCAAACTGGATTGCTTCACTTCAAAGACTTCATTAGTCAAATAGCAACAACAGAATAAACTATAGGACTGTTATTAATCATATCACTGCACAAATGCTCATCTTCAGGGGGATTTAACTGATAGCTCAGCACAGTTTTACTGTAGTTTCAGTGCAGTGATACCCTCAATCTGCTGGAATTGAACCAACTTGGTGTGTTTCTGAGTGCTACCAACAAAAATTAAAACTTCCCAATGCATAGCTTATGAGACAAGCTTTGCAGCTTGTTTTCCGAGTATCATCCATCAACTCACCTGGTCATTCATAACTACCATAGTGCGGGTGAAGAGATCATGGTGAGTGATGATGCCAGTGAACCACTGGGTGGCAGAATCCTGTCTGTACACTCTCACCCTATAACCATTTAAGGAGTAGGGACCTTTGGAAGGGGAAGAAATAAAAAAGCCACTGAGGAATGCACCAAAAAAAAAAGAAAAAAAGGCATATATGATTTTCCTGCTTTTTTTTCAAGCTTCACAGCAAATATATAGTGCACATGGCATAGACAGCTAACCACAGGTTCAGGAAGACATTTTGAAATGCAAATGGTTCATATAAATATGCTTTAAAGTTAATTCTGGTAACATTTTCAACATACAGTTTTCTTATCTAACTAAATCTTTCTGCAACCATGATGACACGTGATGGGAAAATTCCTGCTTACAAACAGCAACCACAGAAAAATAATCTGAAAAGCTAGAAAGTGGCAGCAGGAGGTTATACAGAAGCCATTTAACAGGCAAGTCACATGCCTAGCTGCATCGCTGGCTGAAAGACTTATATCTTGGTGGTTAAGCTCTGCATCTGCCAAGTCTTTCCCATAAGTGACCACAGAGTTTCTCTCCATTACAACAAGCAGAAAGGCAGTGGAATGGTCCCATGACTGCTATGGCCACACAGAACATTCAAGCACACACACGCTATGAAGACTTCAGCTCCTGTTTTCAGACATATCAAATCCTAAGAAACCTCACACATTTTGCAAAGCTAAGTTTAATTCATCTCCAGAAGCCCATGGGGATGGGGAGCTATTATGATACAGTACCTATTTTACAGTTTGTTTCAAGACCCAGACATCAAGATTTAACAGTTTTATTGATATTCAGTGTCTCACTTGATCACTGGAACTCTTCAGTTTCATTGCATTTGGTGTTCATATAGCATTTTGTATGACCAAGCAACACTGCCACCAAGTTCGGTTCCAACCGTGTGGGTTTTGCAACTTCCACAATCAAACCCCAGGTCCAGCAAATAGCAAGGGAGGAAAAAACAGTCAGTGACAACTACAAACAGCCTAATTTAAGTGATTTAAGACTGCTCAGTAGCTGAACCACACAGGCTAAGCCAGAATTCCCCTGTCTTTCCTAAAGATCAGTTTTTCCAAGCCCTGCCCAGTATATTAACCGAGATCAAACATCTGCAGCAAACAGGACAGGGACCTCACAAGTGACAGCTTTCTCTAATAAAAAATATCCAGGATCACACAACTGGGTCTGTTATATCCTCTGCATGTGACACTGTGCTACTGTAAGGACTGTTTTTAATGTCAACACTTGAGAGATCAAGAGAAGTGCAAAAGTGGTAGTTATTCGGTAATTTCCAAGTGGCCTCTTTTAATACTTTTTGCATGTGTTTTGCATGTTTTTTGCTCATTTTTAAAACCAGCTGGGAAGAGAAACATCACATCACGGCAGCCTTCTTACCCCTATTCACATCATTCATGGCACAACCGAAATCCTGAGACCTCCTGAACCCCCAGAGCCACCAGTCTTAACTCATGTCTGGAGTGTTTCCAGCAGCACAGACAAGGGCCAGAAGTGTGCCAGGAGAGGCTCTGCTAAGCACAAGTATATATGGACAGAAAAACAGGAGGAATCTACAAGTTTATGTCTCACATTTCTGGTCTTGGACCAGATATGGTTCCCACGGGGACACATTTCCTGATGGCTTCTCTCCAACCCTATATGCCCCCTGCAAAACACCTCCAGCTCAGCTCCCGCACTTCTGAGTGTCTGACCCATCCACATTCTCCACATCTCAAACTTTAATGGCTGTTCCAAAGCTCTGCCTTATTCAGACAGTCTCAGTAAAATTCTGCCTGTGTCTCTTCATGCAAATTTGCCATTCCTACCTTTCTATTCAAGCTCCTTCTCTCTTGCATCCTATTGCTAACTACGTAATTATTTTCAGTCTCTTGCATAAGCAGAACCAGCATCTCCCCAGCTTCTTGTCTCATTTTAGCATTACTATGACAAGAGACCAGTAGCTTCTAAGTCCTTTCCCCGTCTTCTCAGCTTACATGCTCCATCCTTCCTTCTCCAACAGCTTCCAGCTTTTCCCATACTCCCCCAACACTGACCCAAGTGCCAATTTCTTTCTTCTTACGCTTTGTTCTAATCTGTGTCCGTCCTTCATCCCAGCTGTTACCCAATCTATTTTTAAAAGAGAGCTTATCTACCTTTAAAAACAGTGGGATGGGTTTTTTCTTACATGCTGATGGTGTGACAGGAAGAAGGAGAAAGATTTAAACTGCAGTCACACAACACAGACCAGCTCAGCTCCAGCCCAGCCCCAAGCAGCCATTACAGGAAAAGGCTGGCTTTGTCTCCAGTCCCTGGCTGAATCACACCAGCTACACGTAGTTAAAACAGCCTGTGCAGTACTATGAGAAAATATGTTCAGAGCTGAACCACATTTGGTGTTTCAAAAGGATACATACAGCCTGAGATTGTAATGATAAAAAATCTAATCAGAAGAAAGAAATCAAATATTTTAATTGTTAAAAATCAAAGACACTTCACTATGTTCATTAAACCAGTTTTATTTGTCCCAAAACCTTTCAAATTGGCCAAGTTTGGGAGGAGTTTCATTTTTTATTAAGCAAGGAACAAACTACTTCCCTGCCAAAGCTACAACCTCTACTGCAAAGCATGCTGCTGTAACTGCCACGTTAAATGGGCCTCTTTCTTTTCTTTAGTTTCATTCTTGTAAATCATTTTACTGGTTTTGACTAAGCTTCTCCCTCCTCAAATTGGCATGTTTTTTCCCAATTATTTGAAAGCATATTTTAACGCTTCTATCTGACCCTCCTCTTTCTTCAGATATACTGTGTTTTAACTGAAAGAGTCAAAGTAGAAAATACTATATGATATAAAGGTTTTAGCATCACAGAAAACAAGGAAACAAGGAAAAAGCTGGATACCAAAAATGTTGTAGAGGATGAAATACAAGAATGTGGTAATAACCTTAGCAATTGCATCTAGACAAGGCAGAATCGAAAACACAGCTTAAATTGCAGGGAATGAGAAAATGGTAATGGAGAAGGTGAAGCAAACCAGAGAAGAGAGAGGAGGAAAAAAGGAAGAAAACGTGACTATAGACTACAGCAGCTAGCACTGTCAGAGGGCTGCCTGTAAGCCACTGGAAGGTTTGTGCCAATGTGCAGTCTGCGTGACCAGAAGCAGATTCTGTTTGAGAGAACATGACTACCATCCCATGGGGCTGAGGTGGGGGCACTGCCAAGGCCTTAAGTGAGGAAGCATGTGTCTCCTAAGGTAAACATCACATCAGGGGTACAAGTGGATCTAAAGCTTCTCCTTACATGAGGACACCTAGCCACCAAGGACACTGGCATGAAATCCATCTTATCATCTGTATTACTCTTCATTTGTGCACTATATCTACAAAGATAAAAATACAGTTCCTGGAATGATGAGAGGGAGTTGAGTGGGTGATGGGCTAGCAGTCTCATTTAGATGACTATTTCGATACTGCTGGAGTTTTGCTCAACTATTGATTCAGTACCAGTGTACACAGAGGCTTTTACAATAGTCTTATTGTTGTTACTGTAATGAAATACAATAAACAAGCTCAATTTCAGTTTTCTTTTTATATAGCCATGATCTGATTTTCCATCAACTCTCAATCCAGTTTTGTCTGCAAATTTCATCAAAAGACTATTAACCTGTATTGCATCTGATGATATCAAAAGTAAAATCTAAAATGACTAACACCAACATACCCACTATCTACACAATTTGACATGTTTGTTTTGTCAGCATCCTTTTTCTGTGGCTCGTAAGAATCAATCTGGTCAAATGAGAAACTCCACAGAAGGAAAGACTGAAGTGTTTTTACTCTAAGTTCAGTATTATACTTACCATATTCCTTTCATCTTCTGATCTTGGTTTTATCAAAGAGACTAGACAGCAAGGAAACCTCAGAGCCATCCTTAAAATATCTGATTATTTACATCTTCCCTCCTAATCTTCATTTACAAAATGACTTCTTAAGCATTTTTGTTCTGAAACTGCTTTCCTGGGAACTGTAGCCCAGGTCTGCAGAGGCTGGTTTCTGCCTCCTAGTAATAGGAACTCCTGTGCAAAGCTTCCTGAAACTTAATGAATACACTGCAAATGCACACAGTATTTCTGCTATCAGCAAGATGGCACCAAAATAATTTCTTCAAATTCATACTCGTTTTCTTGTAACTTGTATCTACAGCATAAATATTATTGCACACAGCTTTTTCTGCAACCTTCCAGAATTAGAACAGAGTTACAAATTATAACTGATTTGAAAAGAACTTTTCAGTCAGGAGGAGAGAGCATAGGGTGGGGATCTGAAAGTATTTTTCATCTGTGACAGAACTGTGAAGAACTACAAGCACAGACAGGTATCTGAGAAGTTATCACACATAACAGTAACACTAACAGAGCACAGAACAGTTGTAAACATGCCAAAATGTGTGTGAATACCATTCAGACACACTTATTTTCACAACAAATGTTACAAAATATCTGCATTCCAACTTATGATATTTGGCTTTTGCTGTAATCACTAAAACAACAAGTAAGTTAAGAACAGTCTAAAGCAATCACCAACAGCTGCTTACAGTCTTATTTTCTTGTATTAACAAATAGTTCCAAAAAAACCCCTTCCAAGTTAAATAAAAATATTGTCCATTATATCACAGATGTTATGGGATGAGTCCCACACAAGTAATGGCCTTCAAACTAGCTAACACAGAATATAAATAACACAATTTCCCACATAATTACCTTGCATAAAAATCTCCTGAACCTTTTGTTCCTTTACCCAGGCTTTTACTTCCTCATGTAACTGCGGGTTATCCCTGAGAACTGGGTTTAGACTGTCTACGTCGTCCTAAAGTAGAGATTAAAAAAAGAACCATATGTTATGTTTACTTGTAACATTTTTGTTTATTTTCCTAGATGTATTTTAAAATACAATATTAAGTGGTTAGAGGCTAATTTTATTGATTGCCTACAAATCCCTGTGCTACTTTTAGAAAAAACTTTAAAGTGCAGCATAGTGCTAGAAGTTATTTCTTGGGAACACAATATGACAGATCCCACATGTGGCTAGACTTGTAAGCTATTAATAGGATCACACTTTCATACTGTCTAACTACAAGCTAAAAATGCCCTCTAAAGATTTAAGATGTTCATAGGTATGCACAAAGAATTGTCTGAATAATTACTAATTTTTTTAAAAAAGACCTGTTTTCCATATCTGTAAAATGTAATATGGACATGTTGAGCGTAAACACAGATATCAAACCTACAAATGTAACACATAAGCAGTATTTTAAGAGAAACAAGCATTCTGAGATAAAACACCATTGCTGTTTTTCAAATATGTTGGCCTTTGTTAATTAGTAGTTTCAAATAGGACATGTTTTAACTTTTACTACAATCAGTTCTTCTGGAAAAGGTTGTTTTCCAGTATTTGGTGGGATATAATCTGGGAAATTAAGATATATTCAGTGGTTCTGTCCTTCTAACAGCAAAGAAAATAGGCACAGAATCTGGTTCATATCCTTGCAAGCATGGCTTAAGAACCACCATTTGTCTCTGGACTCCTAGAACACCTATTTCTCTACTTCAGAATAAACTATTTCTGTCTTTGAGGCTGTGGCAAAGAAAAAAAGCCTGGTGGCTCCTCACACAGAAGATGGCCTTGGAAATCCGTGAGCATCAGCAACGTTTCATTTATACCAAGAGAACTTCAGACAGCTAAATTAATGAGTACAATTCTCCACATACAAAATTTTCAATGTTTTATCAGTACTGCAGCTGAGATCAAGCAATTTCTTTCCCTAATGTCCAACAAGTTCCTTGATGTTTCACAATTTATTATGAAGGGCTCCAGCCACAGAACACAAAGATACCAGTAACACCCAGTGAATCCCGCATTGCTGCCAGGCTCTCCAGGGACACAAGCAATTTCTCTCTATTAATTTGGATGAGATAATTCCTGTTAACCCACTGATCACAGGACATCTATTTTCAATTCAAAATTCACTTCCTGACACCTGGAGATCTGCTGTGCTCCACCATGGAGAATATATCAATGCTTTGGTTATTAGAGAAAATTACTCTCTCTACCCTTATGCTTTTACTAAGGATATGGCCTTGGATTGAAGAAATGGTAAAGGTGACCATTTTAATACATGTAAACTGGAACAAAGTGAATGCAAAGGAAGATCAACAGGACCTCTACCACAAGGTTCAAAATACCAACCAGATAAGTATGCTGCTAACATTACCAGAGGCACAAGAGGGTCATAACTAAAATTTATTCAAGGATGGCCTCTCACAAAGCAGTTTAAAAAAGAGTATTAGCTATTCTGTCTACATGTGTAAAACCATTTCTGCAATGATCCTACATACAGAAACACCATCACCACTGGAAAGAGGGAATTATTTGCAACACAACAGATCCTGGAACTGGAGCTGTGTGATGATCAATCTGTCCTCCTTCCCATGCATTCTCTTTCACAGCCAGTGCAAGACATTCCTGCACCAAAAATTTCCCCTCGCAGATCCACATGCACTGGATCTAAGCAGCAGATGGAGGACTGGAATACTGAATTTGGCTGACTTACAAATGTAGTTAATGTGCATTTGTACATTTTGACCTTGGACATTTAGAGTAATCTTTTCAATCCGATCTAAGAAAATTTGTATCTTCATTTTGAGATGATACACATTAAGTACAATGAAATCAAACCTGTTACTCTTAACATTATACTATTTTCATGACCTCTTTACACAAAGTTTTTGAGTCTTAGTCATCTTAAACCACTTTTGATTTGTTTCCTGAAGGCAACACACACTGGTGCTTCTTTTTAGATTTCACATCCTTCCTAAGCATCTTGGCCTTCTTTGAACTTGACAATGAAGATATGTCCATCCTACATATAGTACATTTGAACCTCTATCTCCTATTCAGATGCATGACATCAGCATCTTTGACTGAGAGTGCTCCATGTGAACTTAGAAAAGGAGACTGCAAAGCCCATTTTGTATTTATCTCCTCACCCTTGGAGAAAGACAAGCTCAAAGATGAGCTATAATGGCCCAACATAGGTCAAGGACCCATTACACAAACTGTGTGCAGGTGTAACTGGGATTATGTGGACAATATCAAAGAGAAACCAGAGTTTCTAAATATACACGTAATACACATTTAACATATCAGTCACAGGGTAGGGGGAAAATACTAACAGAGCAAGTTTCTGTAATCTCAAAAATTCTGTACTTTTGTGTACATGAATCTATTTTAAAATGTGTGTGCCATGACTTACCTTTTTCCCTCTTTAGTCTTAAATCTGAGTATCTAAAACCCAGGAAATTAATTGCCTAATAATTTAAAGCAGTGGCCTCAATCACACTGTTTCAGCACACATCACAAACTCTGGCAAAAGCAGGGAGAGGACAACAGGCAAGACTGATGACTTGCAGTCTCTTCCCTAGTTTAGCACTGAAGACAAACAGATGAGTCTGTTCCCAGTTCTTTTCCTTACCCTGTGTTTATACTGTTCAAGGAAAAACTGTTGTCTATAGATTTGTACCTTTGCAATTGTAACCCTCAGTTTACCTCTTCTTCTTGGTTGATGCAGCATGATTGACAGACTAACCTCCAGCAGATTTAAATGCCCAACAGGATTTTCCTCCAGACTTTTCCTCATTTGAAAGAAGTTTTACAAACAAAAGTAAGTCTAGTAAGTCTCCTAGACTAATTTTTCTACAAGTCCTGGAATACCTCCTCCAGAAGGATGTTAATACTGGTTTGAAATCCTTATGCAAATCAGGATGCAAATCAAAGGGCACTGTTATATTCTTCTTCAAATCTACTGTAGGAAGCTCTTTATGTACTTCAACTGGCAGTGTCCCTTGCTCCACAAATGACTATATGCAACTCTGGGAAGAAGACAAAGGGCCTATGAGCTAGAAAAATATGGTTGAGATAACCCCTCCTGCCCTTCCAGTGAACAGTCACATGAGGCAATGTGACTATCAGAAGCTTGACAATCTCTGACAAGTTTTTTACATCTTTGCTGATATTCTTCCTTCTTTCTAGATCAAAAGAGGAATTTATTTCTAGTGGACTGGATTTATGCCTAACTATCCAAAGAACTGAGTCAGCTGCATGTCTCTCTAGGTGATAATTCTCACCTGCTGGGGATATGTTCAACTCCAAGGAAGTCCTGAGAAGAATAGAGAATGACATTTCCCCTAGTATCAAAGAGATGCTGTGCTTTTCTGAGTATATGTGTTCTTTATCCTTGTGCAAAACCATAAATGCAGGTTGAAACCACAGACCACACCATCAGATTAAGATATCACACTGGTCTAACCAGGAAGGAGAAATTTTTATTCAGAGAAGCATTTTCAAAGGGTTGATTCATACAAAAATAATTTATCATTCAGAGTCACAGGCAAACAATTGCTTAGATCACCTGTTACATGTCGAAATTCCTTTGAGATCAAACAGGAATTTCCAGATAGCACTCAAAGAAAAACAAGTCAAAATCCCAATGAGATTTCTCCTATTCATTCTACACCCCAAAAAAAATACTGTCCACAACACTGAGAGCTATCTCCAAACGTGCTGAACCTACCTATTGCCCAAAGACCATACAAAGTGCTCTGAAAGTCTCAAGTGACCAGAAGTTCCTTTTGCATTTTAGGCAGACAGGTATTACTGTGGTAGGAAGACCTACATATTTCCACAGCTACCTCCTCCACAAGACCTGAACTACTGAAGAAACACATTTCCTCACCATTTTAAAATACTCTTCCAAGTCATCGTTCAGAAACCTGAGGGGAAAAAATGAGTTCATCAAGAGATGAAACCCTGGAGCAAAGAGGAACAAAAAAGTGGATTCCATTAGCTCCTCCTACCCCCAGTCACACAGCCTGTATGCTGCTTATGGGAGGGTACTCACATTCTGGTCAGCTGTCAACTCTCCACTGTCAGTGAAAAAGAGAAGAACTGACAATATGCATTCCAGATAATCCAGTCCTAGAAAAACAGTGGCTTCTGACATTAAAAAGGTTTGAATCAGAGCCCTGAAGACTACATCTCAACACACATCATACATTAAGAACCAGCAAACCTTCAGTTGGGAAAGCTCCTTCTTGGTCATGTTGTCTCTGCATTTGGCTTCATGCATCAAGGACATCTTTCTAGTATCAGCAGGAACTCATTTCAGCTAGTGTTTTCTAGAGAAAGACTAAGTAGATTTTGCAGTCCTCACAAAGGTCAACACCACATTAGTCCTCACCATCTGTGGCTTAATTAACTATAGCTTCCTCTCGCTGCTTAGAGGTTTTCTGATAATTTAGGACACGAATTAGACAAAAACTAATACATAACCAACTTGACAGTCCTGTTTACAATATTTACACAGTGTGCACTACACATTGAAATAGGCATTTTGTCAGGACTTTAATGGTAGAAGGATCACATTTAATTTCAAACAGTGCAAAAGAAAACCTCAGGGAGCCACGTGTCCAGAACTTTCAATTTTGTTCCTGTTTCATAAATGAATATTAGCTTCTATAAAATTAACCCTCGACCATTTTTTTTCATTTTGCAGCAAATCATTTGTACAACTGCCCTGAACTTCAGCTGCATAGAAATTATGTATGAGAACTGCAGTGTGAAAACAAGCCAACACTTCCCTAATGATTGCCACAAGTCTTTAGAGAGAACGGTAGCAGTAAAAAGCACTTTTTAAAACGGAAACTGCTGAGAATTTATACTAGTTCATTAATGCCATTTTTAGATTATTTTCTCCCATAAAAAGAGATTTAATATTGTACCTGCACCAAGCCTCAAACACATTCATGCCAATTTTTATCCCTCATTTGAAAGCGAGCCTGTACAACTCTCTCCTAACTTTCATTTCTTAAGAACCAACAAAATCCTTTTCTTTTTCCTTCATCTTTCACTGATGTCACCTGACATATGTGATTCTATCACTTATCTGTAATCTCTTTCACTGACTGTAATTTTTAACAAACCTTCAATCTTAACATTGTCCTACTTGACATCAGAGCGAGAAAAAGCACACAAAATGCAGACAGGCAGAATACCAAAGATCACAACAAGAACATCACCTATGAACTGGTAGTATCCCTCTGCCCTGCTACTGGTTTTTTTCCAGTGGTAAAAGATATGAATCTACCTAAAACACAAAAAAACTGGCAGCAACTGACACCCCTGAGGGTATTACCAGGCAGGCACTGCAGCTGCCACACAGACCACACCAGAACTTAGGAGGGAAATTACCAAAATCACTAAATACAGATCTCCTGCTGCTTCTTTCTAAACACACAGCATGCATAAACCACTGGTAAACAGCATATTTCTGATTTCTCTCTGACAAGTGAAAGGCTACCCCAGCTGCCATGCCACTGCAGCTGGTGGGCAGGAGGTCAGAGAGGCACTGCAGGGCTGTGTGCACCACACAGCCAGACCAGCAATGCCTTTCCAGGGGGACTGCTTTGGGGAACATATCAACCCAACCAGGGCAACCTCCCTCCCGCTCCACTCTTCTCATAGAGGGCAATGCCACCCACAAACACCAAGGCTGGAAAGCTAGAAGGACTAGAAAGTTTTCTGGGGAGACTGTAACTTCACAGTTTACCTTAAACGGCTTTGTCTGAGCTGAGGGAAGAGGCTTACGCTTACCAGGCGACGCTAGCGCTTTCTATGTAAACCCAACCCACACTTGACCTATTTTCTGCTGTTCTGAGTACACAGTCACAATTTACCTCACTCAAACCCAGCAGCAGCTGGGCTACATCTGAACCAGTTAAGTCAAGCTTGAAGGCACAACCCTGACCCCTAAACCAGAAAAGTCGAGCCAAGGTCAGCCCTACTTACATGTGCACAGAGGCACAGCCACATGGGGAAAGCAGGGATGGGCAATGACCCCAGCTCTGCGTGCAGGGTCCAGGACAGACAATTGGGATAACTAATCCCCACCCAGCAAGAAGCTCTGAATGCACTGTTCCAAGGACAAATGTTTATAGATATTTCAGACCACATACATTTAAAGATTAGGGGTTATTTTCAGTGTATAACAGGAACAACTACGTTTCTGTAAGTAGGAAGTTAAAATTACAAGGAGAAAAAGGATGAGGAATACAAATTTAGTGATCTTCCAACTGTCAGTAAAGTGAACATTTCTGAGGAAGAGCTATCAACGATTTTTCTACGGCTCACCACTCTTCCCTATGCATAATACTTCTGCCCACATACTCCTACTCCCTCATTTTACCTCAAGAGTTGAAACTGATTTTAAAATTTTAATTATCAGGTTTGAGAATCAGGAGGTCAAGGCTACATACACTTCTCCATGTTCTGATTTCAGGCTTGAAGTTACATCATTACATTGATTTGTTCAGTTCTGGACATGTAACTGATATACCTGCATTAAGAACATAAATATACATGGAGGAAAAAAAAAATCTGACTTGTAGTCTAATATTCTCCAGGATTTTAACTTACTAACACAAAAATCAACAGAGGCATTTGCCTTCTTATAAAACTATCAATGCCTCAGGTGAAATGGGCATGGTGTAAAACTTACCGGTCAGTTTATTATTCTTCTATCTGTAGATGACAATCCGGAATGGGAAAGCAGAGGTGAAATCAGAGCAGCATGAACATGGACAGGATAACATCCAGCAGGAAAGTAAGCAACAACCAATGGATAAGCAAAACCAAACCTGGTCTAGAGAAATATTGTCAAAAACCGGCCTAAAAACTGTTCTAGTGACATTTGCAATAGTCTTGCCCTTGAAAATAGAGATTTAAAAAAGCAGATGACCCTTATGCTGACAAATTGTGTTACTCTCTCTGAGCAGCTAGGACAATCTGTGTGACAAAAGCAAACTCTTCTCCCCAAAGTCAGGTATCTTTTAGCATCTAAGACTTCTCCAAAAAAGCAGCTCCTATCCATGAAACAGAGGGGCTTTCAGCTTCCATCTAGAACACTTACATTCTCACACATACAGACAAATAAAGGTCAAATGAACTACACTAGTCCATGTCCACCTTCTCTCTCATTTTGATGACACAGCCACACATTTGCTTTTCTTTCATTTTCCACTGAATCACATTTCCTTCTGCTTCCTCACGGCAGGCTCCACATATTTATCACCACCATCTCAGCAATATGCAACTTGTACTAATTTGGCATTTTCTTTTTTCTAATTGTAAGAGAAACAGGGAAGGAGTACTGGTCCTAAGCCACACAGTCATGTGGCTATACTGAAACAAGCCTCTGAGTCACTAAGCAACTCACTGCCACTATGGGGAAAGAAACCTCGAAGTGAAGACATTTCCCTGAAGCAAGCCATTAGCAGAATGAAATTGATGCTAACAAGGAGACAAGTAAGTAAACTGAAGAAATCTCTTTTGTCCATTGACACCAAAATTTAAACTGTGACACCCTGTGAACAGCTTTCAGAAGGCATCCAATAAGACCCAAATCACATCAGCTGAAGGACAAGAAGTACAGATGAAGGCATCTTTAAGCAAAAAAGAAAGTACATTCTGTAGATCATTAGTTGTCTGGATTAGTGGGCTGCTAGAAAGGCAGTCTAATGCAATCAGAAATCAAGCAAAGACATGAGGCCTGCTCAGACACTGACCACTTTACAATAGACATATCTTCCGTGCATGAGGGACAGCAGGTTATCTGTGGCAGCTGGCAGTAGCAGTTGGAAGTTGTGTAGCACCACAAAAAATGACTGACCGGGCAGGTCATCTCTTGAGACATGGTAGTCACCTCCATTGAATCTTTTAGAAGTTGCATTACACAGCAATACAACATTCCTTGAGAAGACTACTGGTAACTGAGAGCTTACTGAAGGAAGCTAAGAGCAAAGGCCTCTCAATTCAGTTCTGCAAAAGAAAACTGCAGAAAACTGTGTCAGTATGATGACAGATTCTAGAATCAACACCACCTCCTGGAGATATCCATCAGTGTATCACTCTTGCTAATGACTCCCTGCTCTGGAATGTGAACTACCACCAGTTTAGATTACCAACAGTAATCACACAGCTACCTAGTTTCTTCTAAAGACATCCTCAATCCTATTTACCCAACAGGAACTCTGGAAACATATAACTTACCAGCTCCTTTTTTCTGTAACTCATGAGGATTATAGGCAGAAAACAAATCCCTACAACTAAAAAAAATATTTTAACTTTTACATCAGATCCCATCCAAATGTTCTTGAAACCCAGTGTGCTTTAATCCACTGAATTACATTAATTTTTTTATTTTCAAGTGACTTTCAGGGATTTATTTGATACTGTGTTTCGTAGAATACAAATACATACATGTTGGCCAACATGTTGGTATTATGAAAATAGATCAAGATAAAACTAAGTTTTTTCTCACATTTTAAAAGCACCACTGTATTTGCAGAGAACTTTTCAAAGTTAATTTCTAATAGGATTTGAGGCAGCACTGTCTTTTTTTCCTGTAGAGAGCTCCATTATGACCTGCTGGAGCCATTTTAGAAATTTTCCCTATAAATAACAGATCTGACCCGCTGGAACATACATCATAGCTGGATTAACACTACAGCTCTGCAACTCTGCAGAAAGCTGTGGATGTGCCTTTTATAGAACTGGTGAATAACGGTCTTGCTCAGAGGAAAGATTTAATTGCTAATCAGAAAACAGGGATATTTCAGTTATTGCTGCAATAAATTCCCTGGGGTAAACTTAGGAAAGTCATTCAGAGTTTAAAATTGATACAATAATCTTTCACAGTATTTTTTCACAGATAAATCTCCTAGCATGCAAAACCAAAAAATTTCTATTGAAGACATAATTCAAAATGGAACAGTATCACTTGGTGAAGAAAATAAAATGAAGAAAAAAGTTTAAGCCTGTCAAGCACCATAATTTAGCCACCAAGTCTTTTGCATTCTGAAACCTGCTTTAACCTGGTTTTATCTGCTATATACCAAAATGGTGTGACATGGTGATAAGAAGACAACAAAAGGGAAGAAAACATTCAAATGGGGTAAAACCCCTGCCGCTATGCTTGAAATAGAATTTCCAAACTGCATGCTTAAAATTCACAACTAAAATTAAAAAAAAATTAATTATTAGTGAGATGCACAGAAATTACTATGACTCAAACTCACTTGCTCAGCAAAAACACTAAAATACTACCCTCAATAATACTAGCAGATACACTCAAGTAGAAGAGGTTACAGGGGAAGAATGGGAATAGCTAATTTTAATTCCATTCAAAACACAGGAAATGTTTGCTAGATTGAAGGGGGGTGTCACTGTTTACAAATAGTAGTAAAAAGACTTTATAACTGTAATTACTAGTATGTTGTTAAAAACAATGCTCTGTACACATCAAGGCCTCCACAAGCCCTTGGTAAATTATTCGAACATCTAAGAAAATAGCAAGATTCATACTTGGTTTTAATTTTAAAAATACAAATTTAAAAATTCAACTTAGTATAAAATTACTTGAGTTTCTCTCCAGATGTCTGGCCTGGAAGAAGAATTAGATACACAGAGCTGGAACTGCTATATCTCTCAACCTCTACTAATTGCAGCTTGCTGAAGGCTGTGGAGCAGTTCCCATGAAGCAGTAACCCCCAAACTACAAATTATTACTTCTATTAGTGTAGTTTCAAAACTACATTCTGTAAGAAAAAGGTCTAGAGTAGCAGCCAGAACAAAAGGACATTGTATCCAAGGGATGAACAAAAGCAAAGAAACGCATGAGCATTTCAGAAAATTAGCTATTGTGTTTATCCTGTCAAGATAAGGCTTAATTTGGGTATGAACACATTTTCATGAAATTCAAGTTTCCCCCTGTCTGAAATGCAAGAATGCCTACTCTCTTCCTGCTCTGGGTACAAACTCCCATGCCACACCACAGTTTACTTGCATTCACACTTCTGGGATCCCGAAAGCACCAAGAATTCCAACAAAGAGCAACTTGGGAAACCAAGAACACAGAGGCAAAGCAGCAACTGGTTATAATGCGAAACAGATCTCTCTAGGAGATGACTAGGAGTCTGGATTACAGAAGCAGAGTTGGTCAAGACCACCACATAAGAAAAATACTTTAAACTTTCATTTTTAATAGATGAAATGGAAATTTTAAGGACACAGAACCAAGAATAAGGTTTCCTTCACTTACTACTGAGTGGTATTTTCCATGGATTTTTACTGGTGAAAAAGTAATCACTTGTGATCAAACACAGGAAATTTTTACCCAGAAACATTGGATGGATTTTTAAACTCCATAACCCAAGCATGGCTTTTCAAAAGTATCAAAATACATCAGTAAAAAGATTTGATAATCATCTTCAAAGAAGCAGATTCCATCTCTTCCATTCTGAAACCCAAACATTTAACTACTTACTTAAATACTACCTCCTGGAGTAGGATTAATAAAATCAAATAATAGTACTGACTGGTTTTTCAGAAATTGTAGGAAGAATATGAGAGAGAAAGAAACTGTTTTCCTATGGATTTGAGTGTCATCGGCATTGTAGCAGCTTACCAATGGGATAGCTCAGCTTATCCCAAGATCTTGCAACTCTTTCCCCCCCTTCCTTCTTACGTATCTTTCCACAGCTTCAGCTCCTGAACTCTCTCATCTGGAGGAGCCACAATACTTGTGGCAGCTATGTCACCCTCCGGCTGACTTGATGCACCCCCCACCCCACTGCTCACTTCTGTAAGGCTTGTCAGATCTGAAGAACTCCACTCCCATGTCAAATCTTGCTGAAAGAGACAAAAAAAGTGATTGAAGCTCTTAACTTCTTCACAGAACAAGAAAGGTGGCATTTTATTCCACCTCTTTTGAGGAAAGAAAGGTAGTTCTCAAACAAGAAGCTCTTTATTGAAGAGTTGCACAAATACAAGCTTAGGGCAGATGATATTATATATATAACATGTCTGTCTGACTCTACAAATGGAAGGCACCAATCCCTCCTCCCTCATTCCTACGTCTTCTTTTGCAAGCACTCCAGTGAAACTCTTCTGCCCTGCACGTTTTACTGGGAGTGAAGACTGGTATGAGTCATCTGACCCACTTCTAGCTGGACGCAGCTTTTTGCTTCCCCACATGTTGTACACTTAAACTTAGATGTGTCAGTAACAAGCTGTTTAGACCATCACTCTTTAGAAGGTTGCCAGGGAAGCCAGCTGGACGCCTTATGGGTGGTCCACAGACATGGGAAAGAATCAAGACAGTTCTTCAGCACAACACTGAGGGGAGAGGAGTTATAGATGCAGAAAGCTGCGTGTGCCTAGGCTGCCTGTGGAGGAACCAAAAGCAGGAGGGGAGCACATGGGTTCTGTGGCTGGCACCTGGAGTTCCTGAGCTGCTTTTGGCAACCTCAAAGGGTGGGACCAACCCCAAAAGCTCCTGCCTGCCTCATCAATGAAGGTTCAAGTTTATGGGAAAAGCAATTTTCAGCCACAGTAGTTATTTTTAAGCCTGAAGCTTAAAGTAAAAGAAGTCTGAAAGATGAGTGCACATGTAATTATGGGGTGCTTAAAATACAAACAGAAAAATACTATTTTAGCCCTGTTTAAAGCTCATCTTTAAAGATGTTTAAAGAATTTTTTATATGCACATGTCATTACTACACAAGCCCAGCTTACTTGCTCTTACAAGCAAACAAGTCATGGAACCCAAAGGCACCCAGGTCTGAAATATCCAATGTCTGCCCATAATGAACAGAAAAACAAAACAGTGGAGCTGCCCATGCCCCTTCACTCGAGTCTTTCTTAAAGGCATATATTTGTATATGCCTTTAAGAATGTATATGACTTGAATTTGTAATAGATCAAGATAAGTGCATATTAGGTTTCTTATGTACCAACCATGATTAGTGAGAAAGTTGATTATTTCAACAATCTTTAAGGCATATTAGACATTTGACCTGCCAGCATTCAGACGTGCCACACACATTTAGAAAAAGAGCAAAGTACCAGTGCCTATCACTGTTCATGCAACACCTCCCACGAGGGATTTCTCATTGCCCTATCTTTACATCTGCAACCTTCATCACAGAGGTAGACAGGCAGACTGTACCATTTTGAAACACTAAAGCAACCAGGCTTGTCATCCAGGGGGAAAAAAAAAAAGTTTTGAAGGGGTGTGTAAGGCCTGAAGAAAAATTTCACCATAAACATTCATTCTTAGCAAGACTTCTTTTTTTTTTTTTTTTTTTTAAACCAAATTAGCAAGTGTCGTTTTTGAAGACTGCGCACCCTTCCACTTTTCTCCCTCAGTGGTAAAATACCCTTTGCAGGAAGTGTAATGAATGTGAAGGAACTTCATTTGAATTCTGTCCTGCCTCCACTGTGCACACTTGCTCCAGTGCTGTGTACTCAGAAATTCTTTGGAAATACGTTATCATACACAGTATGTACATATTTGGAAGTATATAATCAATCATGTACCCTTGCTTCGCCTGACCCAGATACACAGCTGAAATGCTCTCAGGGCCTCGGGCAAAGCAGTCTTTTCAAATTTTTCCACAAGCATATTTCACTATGAAAAAACAAGATATAAAACAGTTTTTGTTATTCTTCATTTGCTTGTCTGAAGTACAATGCAGTTGACTCCAGCTGCTTCAGTCAGCAACAGCAGAATCACACACTTCGCCCAACAGTGTCATTGATGGGCACTGCCAAACATCGCCCAGGGCAAAAACACCACTCTGATGAGGTCACACATACCATAAGCTGGGCTTTAATCCTTCACATCCCCATCTATAGTCCTTTCAAGTAAACGACAGTGCTTAAATAAATTAAGGTATGATTTGCTTTGCTGCTGCCTAAACATGTATCACGAAACAGACACACATAGACGTCACAGAACAGTACAAAATTACAGAAAACCATTTCAGTCCAAAGTATATGGTTTAGGTCACACTTGTATGTGTCGACTTAACTGTAATTTTTCCTTAAAACCGCTTTTTGGAAGAAGTGTTCATTTTCAGACTATACCAAGAGCCATCATTAAACCCACTACACACTTGTGAGCTTTTAAACGCATACATGATTAAGAACATACATGATATATTATGAATGCAAAGTGGAATTCACATTAAGGACCTAACTTACATGTCCATTTCAAGACTACACTTCCTACAGATACTAATTTGACATAAAAAATGCATGTTGTAAACTTTATGTCTATTATTTCCTACAAAGGACAGAATTTTCATTGCATTGCTAAGCAAAGTACCACAGCAAATGTTCACATCTGCTTTTATCCTCAAGATCCCCTCATCGCCACCATAAAAATTACTAAATGGTCTGACCATCCCAGATTAATGAGTGAGTCACTCAGTCACACACAAGTTTCACACAGAATAATACAGTTTACATCCTCCATGAAGCCACAGAGATAAAAGCCACCAGAAACAAGTTGCAGGTTGGTGTTTATGGCACCACACATACAGAATCCAAGCAATTTGTATAGAGAAGGGCAGGATTCTGAGAAGAACACACATAAGGCAAAAGAACCACATGCACATTTAGCAGTAAAGAACAAATTCACTGGCAAGTGTTATCATTGGTACAGCAAACCTTGTGAAGACATGGAAGTAGGTTCATATTATGCAGCTGCACACCCTACTTTTAATAATGATATTAATCTAGCCCATAGCAAGGTCGTTGAATCTCTTAACTGAAACATGTTTATTTATGCAAAGAGCAGACATGGCATGGGAATGCATGGGTCACGATTCCCCAGAAGTCCTGCCAAAGTCTCTTTAATCTTGTTCTGGAAGAACCACTTCTGGTAATTTAGTTCTTTGCCTACTTAAACTTTGTTTTTCCTGCCAAGTCTGAAAGGGTGCCAAGTGTGCTATTTTCTTTGCTTTGAGCAGTTGTCATCTTTACACTGGACAGCAGCACCTTGTTCATGAAACCTTTTGGCCCAACAGTTATGTGAAACACTACTGTTTCTTTATCAGAACGATGTGAGCAGAATTTGTACCAAATACTCCCCTGCTGCCCATTACCAGTATTATGAGTCTATGTAACGATGGGAAAAATTAATAGTTAAGAATTGGATCTGAAGTGAAATGGAGTCTTCCCACACAAATTCAAACTTTGTTTGTTTTGGAAGAAAGATCCTGGAATTTTAGGCACTAACAGCAAAATGCAATAAAAAAGTGTTTAGGTCACCATGGTCTCTAAGGACTTCACATTGAAAATGTGCAGCTATGAGAGCTTAAACAAAAAGCTAAACATGTTTCAGAAGACTCAAAGTTAACTCATCCCTACAAAGAATGATTCCTCTGTTCTGCGTTCTGCTCACAAGCAAATCAATACTATTACAGACTAAACAAGGGAGCAAAAAAGCCATTTTTTTTGCAAAGTAGATAGTAACTGGAAATACAGGGAAGATTTATCTAGGACCAGGTATTATGGCAAAGAAAACAGAGGCCAAAGAAAAGGGGGATCTTTCAGAAAAAAGATACAAATACAAACTACCTTACATTAAATGACTAATGGCTAGAAATGTGATTTTCAGCATTAACAAAAAACAGCACACAAAATGAACAGAAACAATCCTCCCACTTCAGGTTTCTCTGAGCAGAAAATAAGTTTCAGTAATAAAGCTAGTATTTCTGTCTAACGTACTGTTAGCACATATAGTTTCTGGTCTCTTGAATACATCATCATTCGGTAAAACTCTTGTCTGTACAATTAACTTGTAAAACTTGGCACTGAGATATTGCTGGCCCTGCAAAGAGACATTCCTATGAAAAACATTTCTCAAGCTTTTTATAGTCATTCAAATAAAGGAATTTTGTGCTATCCATCAGTGAGCACAATGCTGTTTTATGTTACTACACTCAATATTGAAGCAATATCCAGCTTAAATGAAAATTCTGGGCGTCTTAGTACTTAAAGGAATCTGTCAGCAAACTTCTTGTAATGTTAAAATAAACAATTTAAGTCTCTTGTCACCGAACTAATCCTGATGGATACAGATCAACAGGGTCCATCTCAGGTTTCAATAGGTAAGTATTTGCTCCATGAGAGGAGGAAACATCCTGATCTTACACAGAATTGCCTTCTATGTGTCAAAACCAGAGGCCAACAGTCAGGGAGACCAAGCTTATCTCTGGAACTATTTTTGACAAGCTACTGCTTTGTAGCAGTTTTTGATGAATCTCTGAGAACTGAAATTAGCAAACACTGCTAATTTCAGTATTAGCATTCAGTACTCCCGATCAAGATAGTATGAAGCCAGCTGTTCTTAGGACATATTTTTTAAAATGGTACCTTCAACCTGAATGCACCTTCCCAAATTAAAGGTGCTTAGAAGTCTAATGCTCTATCAGTCAATATTCTTTGAAGAGCCTAAAATGCATAGAACATTGCTATTTCACTGCTTGGCAATAGCATTGCTTAACAAAAGGCAGTCCTCCTGTGTTCAGTTTGCTTTGTTCAGATCAGACATGATCCAATGCCAAAAGGAGATTGATTACTGTTACTGGAATGAGCATTATCAGACACATCTTGACAGACTTCAGGCAATGGACAGATACTAGCACCATTATTTGCTTTGCAAAATTAATCTGGAAGGTTGTGGCTGGAGTCTGAGGGTGAATTTACACTTCATGGCTCAGCTGATTTAAGAGGTCGCTGCTGCCAAAGGAGGATATCCCACTCTGTGTTGCGTCATCCTGACCCCCTCCATGGAAGAAGCCACAGCACTGGATGCACCCTGAGCTAATCCAGCTCAGCTCATCAACATCACAGGCTTTTCCCCCACATCGTGTCTGCCCCCTCCCATGTTCAAAGGCTGTGCTGATTTAGAGGACTGAAGGCATTGGTGTAGGGTCTGATAGTGGGAACTGTTGTTTGCGGCACAGCCAAGCTGTTCTAGCTGCTCGAGTCATAACATGAAACCTCACCCTGATGAGAAATGTTCAACTCATTCAGCTTCCCTACCACAGACACATAAAAACAACAGCCCTTCCATGAACTGAACCTCCCTCTCCTTTCCCTAGAATTCTCTCTCAGCTACTCTTTTTCTAGCTACATATTTGGCATTGGGAAAAAAAAAAAAACATCTTGGTGAAGCAGGAGGGAAGAAAGGGTGTCAGGACAAAATTACATAGCATTTATTCAGGGCCATCTGTTATTCCAAGCCTCTAAGTACTATTTCTTATAAAATAAGATATATTTTATCACCAGTATACCATCCAAGCCATAAGGAAGAATTTATGGCTATTTTAATTGCAATCAGTGCAGCACAAGTTGAAGTACTTTTCTATTTGTCACAAAAGAGATTTTCAGACTTTTTTCTGAGGAAGGAGGAGAAACACTAATTCTCCTGTTCTTTAAATACACACACATTAATATATTTCTAATTAATGGAGAGGCACTAAAATCCAGGATACTGGAAATTTTAGCAGGCTTAAAAACATCAGTAAGAAAAGTGTTTATTTTTGAAGAAATTAACATTTTCTGCTTTCATTTTCCAAGAGAACCAAAAATCAGTTAAGTGGAATATCACTGTAATCATGCAAAGATCTGGAAAGGAAAGCTTCAGAAGGAGGGATACTATCTTCTATCTGCTCTACAATTAATGGTACTGGTTAACCTTTAAAGGGGTCAAAATACTGAAGGTGCTACAGTAATATTCATGGCACAGTACTCCGTGACATGATCAGATTAACCAGAATCATATATATAATCTTTTACAACAAGGAACAATCTCTGCCAATAACCAATAGGAAATTGTTCCTGTAACACAGAACTTGAACATGAAATGCACTTTAACAACAATAAAACCATGGCTTTAAGTAAGTTAAATGAATGGTACTTATACACTAGTGAAATGTCTTACCTGATAGGGCTGAAAGGCACTATCTTCAGCTATGAAATCCAGCTGTTTGTCCACAAGGAATTCTACTGCAGTAATTGAATTGTATACACTTTTTCCAACCACGGGCTTGAATGTCTATCAAGGAAAAGAGAGAAAATTAGGCAACTGAAAAAATCTTCAGCACATCAAACCCCCAAAACTGTGTAAATACATATATATTCTTCCATCAAAACAAGATAAAACAGAGTAACAGTTAGTAGTTATACAAGAAAGGAAGATTTTGTGTTCTGTCAGTTTTTTTCCACTGTGCCGTTGGAAAACCAGCTTAAAAAAAAATAAGAACTACACCATACATTCTTCTTTTCCTTCACCATGCTTAAGCAAGATTGTTTACCACAGAAGCTCAAAGAACAGGAGCACCATTCCATCCTAAATACACAGCTCAGCCTGCAGATCCTCTCTCCCTGCCTGCAGGACCAGCTAGTGCAGCAGTGATTATACTAAGGACAGCTCAAGTGGAAGCAGACTGCAGAGAAATCCCTCCCCCCCTTCCTGTTCTGAAATCATTCACCTTGCCTCAAGTCAACCATATCATTTCCCTGCCCATCTCTGAACTGTTCTGACTCTGCTCCTGCCACCCCCGCAGCCGCTCCTCCCTGCAGCAACCGGCTGCTCCAGCACAACGCCTTCTGAGCTCACAGCACCGGCACGGGCATTTCGCAGCAGCGGGAGGAGGTTTCCCGAGTCACTCCGTGTGCTGGGAAAGCAACAAGGTGCTGATGACCCTCGCTGCTGGAGGAATCAAGAAAACTCCCAGCTCTGCTGCAAAAGCCAGGCACAGAGAAAGGGAGCAGGGAGTCAGAGGCTCCCAGACACCGTCGTACAGTCTCCAAACCCCCTCTTATCCAGGCACAGCAGGATGCAGCAGGCAAGCAGGGAGGGCGCCATGACTCCAGGGGATCTCCCCTGAGAGGGTACAAGAGGCGGTCCCCTTCCCTGCTGGCTGGGTTTCCCGGAACAGAAGCACAGGGAGAGCATGACTGAGCGGGGATGTACCTACTGAGGATGAGTCAGGTGAAAAGGAAATCCCAGCGGATGGAGGGGAGAGAAATGCTGTTCTGAGGACAGACAGAAATAGCAAGAGGAAGACACGGGTGAACAAAAGAAATGACTGCCAGAAAGAACATGCAGGATGCTAGAGGAAAAAACATGGAAGGACAAAAAATGAGAGGAAAGTTATTTTGCAGGACAAAAAAATGGTAATGAGGGAAAACAGGAAAAGGAAAAAGCCCTTTGAGACCGATTCTAAATTTAAAATGCAGGAGAAAAAGACAAAGAGGAGAAACAAGGGCAGGTCAAACCACATGGAACACTGTTTGTGTCCAAATGCTACACCAATATCTGTAAAATGCTGCTATCACAGCTCACATGCAACGTCCTGCAGCAACAGACCCCAAGTACTTACAAGGGGAAGGCAGGATCACCATGACCTATTTACAGATGGGGAAACTGAGGCACGAAGCAATCGAAAAGCCACTAAGCAGGGCAGCAGCAGAGCCAGGGACCTGCCCTCAGCCAGTCTGAAAGCAGCTAGTAAAAGGGCACTCAAGGTTTTTTTTCAGGCTTCATTACCTACTTTCAAAGGTGTTGCCTTGTGATAAGGCTAAATATAACCCAAGTGTCTCTGGAGCTTCAGAGCACTGAGGTGCTTTGGCACTTACCAAACAAATGAGGGAATACTTCATGGGAAATACATTTTATTTTCTAATAAATCTATCAAATTCCTCAAGTGTTCTGACTGAAAGCACAGCATTCTTGTTTCCATTTTATTTAAGGTTTCACTTTAGCTGCTACTCTTTCTCAAACAAGGAAGGAAAAAAAGCCAAACCTCTCCACCAGTCAACCATTTCTACAATAAGTAACTACATGAAAGGGCTGGAGGAGCTAGACTATATGATAATATTCCAACTACAGAGTCCAAATAGCAAATAATAATTTAACCTCTAATAGCCAAGAGAGGGCCTTTGCTCTTGCATCACTTTCCCATAATGGATCTTGTTTTGCTAATGGTTAAGAGAAAGTGGAGTTCACATAATGAAATTGCTAAGTGTTGAGTGTATAAATTCACAAACATAGAAACTTTTCTTTGAAAAAGGCAATATTGTAGTCTTTCAGCTCTTAATCTGCCTCCATGTCTTCCCTCACACTCTTCTACATTTTACACACTGCTTTCTTTCTAACGTTTTGAGCTATTATTCAGGTCAAGAAATGAGCTTCCAACTACAAACAACAGGACATACCACATCATTAGCTGAAGTGAAACTGTGGAATGTGGCTAGCAGTTATCATTCAGGGTTCAGACAACACTACGGATTAAGGTACATGTGAGCCACTGGTTTATCTTCCTACTGATATTAAGAGAACTAGTTCCAAATATGGATCTGTGAGATTATTCTGAGAAATGTAATGCCTTCTCCCTTACTTTCATAGATTTATGTCTCTAGACAGGTCGACGCTCCAAAACACTCATGTGGAGGATGCACACTATCCTACATGCACAGAGGAAAAATATGCAAATAAATAAAGCAAAACCATGTCACGTCACACACCTCCTCCTATGCAGACAATTCATGAGCTGCACACAACTTGAGGTTTTTCAGACACTATTGAAAAACATTTCCACTATCAAAGAACAACAAAACGCCACCCTTAAATAAACACCCTCTTGGAAAAGCAAAGTCCAGACTCCATCAGTTCCATGAGATAGGCAGGCCACCAAGGAGCTACTCAAACGGGGACAGGTTAGGGATTTGAAAAACTTTAAACGGAAGACATATCTGAGTTTCACACTACATATCATATGCAAAAAGAAAAACAGACTAAGAGCACAACAGGCAAGAGTCTGCTATTAGGGGTAAACATACAAGGCATGTAATGACATGAAAATAGATAAAAGAAGGTCCAACAAGCTCCTTGCAGATTTTCAGAGGAAGAACTTGCAAATGCTCCCTCTCTCCATTCTCAAAGCGGAGGACAGCTTTAGGGACAACCAAGCATACTGGCAGAAATGAAGAAAAACTAAACCTCTGTAAATGAAAATCTCCCTTTCAAACCTGTACCTTGTAAAAGAAAGCTTTATGTGTTAACCCAATTCCCCAAAGACCACAACTAAGCAAAGGACTCAAGCACTCAGTCTTAAGTGACATCTGGCTTTACCACTGTTCTGATGGCTTGGAAAAAAAAAATCCACTTTTTCCCCCATCAGATTTCTCTGCTTAGCCAAAGGGAGCTCCATGAATACACACACACACACACACAGACAGACACACACTCTCTTCGGCTGCTTTGTTAGAAAGTTCCCTGATGCTGAATAAAGTGTGTATTTTACTCTACCCCTTCACCATAATTTTACCCCAGCTCATGCCAGAAATAACCTGCCTACAAGAGGCAGATGGCACAGCACTGAGTTTGAGAATTGGATTCTGGACTTTCTGGAAATTTAAATAACTTTTAGAAGACATAAATTACCATCATTTCACTGCAAATAATCACAAAACTATTAAACAGCACTCACCAAATACCAATACAGCAGATTACTCAGTGACTGCCTTTTCTAATGCCCAATAACACAAGTCATGTCTTTATTTATCTTTCCAAAACCCTCACAGCAATCACAGGACCCACTTTCCCAAGGAAGCAGTAGCGAACAAGCACATAGTGCATTTTTACCTCTGCCTAGTGCAATTAAAGAAGCTAGAGTGGTGGTAATCTGCCTCCAGCATACACGCAGGCAGTTCCCTGGCACTGGCCAGGGCTCCAGGAGCAGCCGCACCTCGACTGCTGCAGCCTAGGCGCTGCCAGGCTGTGACACCCAGAAGACTCAATGCAGCAAATGCTCGGGTTACAGCTGAGCTCGCAGCTGCTGCCCGGCTCATCCTGCACGTACCTCAGCTGCCTCGCTGGAGCTCACAGCCTGCTTAGCTGGCTACTTTGTGCCTCAAGCCTGCTCTGCACACCACAAAAGCACATCCTACTATGCACATGTACCACAGTGAGCCTTTTTAAAAAGTAAATTTAGAGAAACTTATGCCGTAAACCAAATAGAAATTTAAAGAGTTAATAATGTAATTTAGAAAGCTAGTCTTACACTAGAACATCTACACTCTATACTTCCACTTTAAAGCACAAAAATTGAAAAGAGCATTTAAACCTAATTTTTATGTGCTAGACAGTTATCTATTCCACATGTTATTTTCTAGCCTTGCTGTTTAGTCTGCAATAGCACAAACACCGTCACCTTTTCATTATGACACTTAATCATTCAAAATAGCTAGCTCTCTTCCAACGGCTGTTTGTTGCCATGGTTTGTACTCAAAGCCAGAATCACCAAGTGGAAAAGAGGGAATATCAGCAAAGCAAACCTGACATTAAAATCGAGCACGGGGCTTCCTCATTCTCGGACTACCCTGCGTGCAATCCCTACGGATTGTCGTTGCCCGTGTGCAGCCAAGGCGTTATTCCGGGCGGAACTCTGGCAGACGTTTGCCGGGGGGAGCAGAAGGAAGTACCCGTCGGGACGCGGGGAGAAGGCAGCGCCAGCCGGGCCTGCTGCCCGCCGGAGCTGCCGCACGGCAGGGTGCACCAACGGCGCCCACGGCTGTTCTAACGGCGGGGTCCGTGCCGTTAACGGCCGGCACCGAGTCCTGCCGCTCCCGCACCCCACCTTAACGGCAGAAACTTAACCGAAAAAGGGAAAAAAACCGCACAAAACCTCTTTTTTTTTTCCCCCCCTGAACTCCCTTCCTCCCATTTTCAGAGGGGCGCAGGCCGCCCTGCGCGCCTCCGCGGGTGGAGATGCCCGGTACTCACGTTGTCCCGGGGTCGCCGCGCTCTCGTCCCCGCCGGGCCGCGCACAAAGCCGCCGTCGCTGGCCGCGTATCGCGCCGCGCGCGCCCCCGCGGGAGCCCGTTCGTCACGTGCGCCGCTCCGCGCTCCGTGGGGATAAGACAGAGGGGGTTCAGGGCCGCGACAGCCTCGCGGGCGGGGGATGCGGCCCGTTCTGCCGCAGCAGCCTCGGAAGGCAAACAAAGGCGCCCGTCTCAAAGTTAAAGTGTCCGCACGAGTATGTATCCCGCGGGAGGGGGAAGCCGCGGAGGTGCCCCCCAAACCACAGCGGTGGACTGTTCCACTCCCCGTCGGCCAAATATCCACCTCGCCCCGCGGAGGATCTCCGCGCCCGCCTCTGCCTTTGAACTCACAAGGAAAATGGTTCTCGCCTCGCCGCTTCCGGGTCGGGTCGGGCCGGGCGGCCGTGCCAGGGGTGGAGACTGCAGGACCGGAGGAGGAGGAGGAGGAGGAGGACGACGACGACGACCCACCGCCTACCCTTTGTGGGGCCAGCGCAGACTATCGCACAGCTGTGCGTTCTGCGGAGTCCCCGGCGCGTCCCCGCTGCTGGGTCATGGCGCGCTACTGCTGCCGCCGCTTACATAAGGGCGAGCGCGCAGTGCGCGGTGCCGGAGCGGGAGGAGCCGAGTGGGGAACACCGAGTTGAGCGTTGGGTGAGGAGAGCACGCCGCGGGAAGAGGTGGCGCTTGACAGGCGCAGCCCGCGGCCACGTCCGCGGGGGCGGAGTCCCGGGACACGTGTGGCGGTGGATCGGGAGCGCGGCCGAGGCACTCAGGGGCCAAGAGCGTCCTTCTGCCGCTGCTCCGCGCTAGAGCCTCGAACTTCGTTTATAGCCTGAGTGCTTCCTCCCCCCGTGAAGCCGAGCCCGGCCTTGGAAAGCTGTTCCCTGTCCCTGCCGCGGCTGGGCTTTGGAAAGTTAGCAAGCTAGGGCTGCAGCTCGTCCACATTCAACCGAAGGGAAAAAAAAAAAGTAGTACAAAGGAAGGGTGGGTCAGGCATGAGCTCAGGGCCTGGTTTGGGTCCAGGAGCAGCCGGAGCAGAGGGCGGGGGGCTATGCCGCCCAAAGCCTTCAGCAACAGTACACTGTGCTCAGCGGGGGCTCACCACAATTTTCTGATTTTTAGTATACAAGTTCTTTTCTCCCTGACGACTTCCCCCCCACACCCAAAGAAACAACAGCAACAACAAAAACAAAACAAAACCCCCAAAAACAAACACAAAAAAAACCAAAAAATCCCCACTTGTTTTCCCACTTTCCAACACAAGTTGATGTCACTAACTAGCTGTTTACAGTTCACATGGAAACTTCATCTGAATAGTCCAGGGGGAAAAAGTTCGCGGGACACTTTGTAATGAGAAAATGGTTTCCAGACAGAAATTTAGCAGAAACACCTGTAATATACTCCCTGAGTTTAGCTCACATAGACAAACATAGAAAGAAAAAATAATAATAAAGGAGGTTGCGAGAGAGACATTTGTTTTCCCCAAATTCTTTAAACATAAACAGCTGTACATTTTTCACTTCATGGAAAAAATACAAGGCGTGTCATTTGCCAAGAAAGTAGAATAATAATGGGAAATCAATATATGACTACATCTCTGTTCTCAAATTATTCCAAATGAGGTAAGTTTAAAGGTGTATTGGAATACTATAACATACTAAACCCTGAAATGAAATACTCAGGTACAGCTAAACATCAAAGTTGAACCGGAAGGCTTTCTACCCTCTGCAGGCTTTTCTCCAGCAAACTGGTTTTCTTCCATAACAGATTGTGACACTGCATGCATTCAAGCAAGGGCAGGAACCAGGCTACTTGCACATTGCATTTGTGCACTACCCGGCCTATGTTCAAACCACGTAAGTGCAAGACTCCTGGATTTTGCCTGGAAAGGATATTAGCAGAGGCAGTTTATTGTATTGATTTTCCTTTTTAAGTGGTCTTCCATCCTGGCTGGCTCAAGACAGCTGAGCAGCCTTATATGGCAGCAAGCCTGCAAGGAGGAAGCACTGCCTTCAGCAGCCTCCATCTATTCCTGACCACCCAGACTGGATAGTTGCTCCTCTGGTTTCTGGAACCCCTGCCACAGCCCATCACCAGATCCACTCAGGGCTCACCACCAGCAGAACACAGCTCATTAACCTCCTTGGTTCCCCCAAAGCACACCTCCTTGCCCATCCATGCCATGGTAGGGCTGCACCACCTTATCTCCAGAGAAAAAATTTAACATCTTGGTAACACCATTCTGACCTGATGTCCTTTCACTTCCTTTTTCTCCAGACCACCTTTCACTGAGTAGGGGGGAATAACACCTCAGTTACATTCACCAGTACTGAGAGAGGTCATGCAGTAGCAGAGACTAAAATACAACCTTATTTCAGGTTTGGGGGGAAGTTTGCACTGCTGTTCCCCCTCTAAAGTGGAAGTGTGCCTTGTTAGTTGTCACCCAACAGCAACAGAGCCATTTGTTAAGTGAACAGGACAGTCTTTCACAGACTTGATACTTCAGAGGCCTCATCACCTTTAAAAAATAAATCTTGACCGGTCAGTAATAACTGACACAAGAAAATATCTTGTAACTCAGACTTTGCAAAGTAATCAATAAAGTATTTTTTCCAAACTTAATTCTGTACTTGTATGATCTTAAATTTAACTTTTAAAGCACATTTAAGATTACTTCCAAGAAGTACTGAGCATCCCAAAGACATACTACTTCCAGTACCAGATTTCCACCTTTCTCATACAGTTTTAGGCTTTATCATTTTTCTTAAGAGCCCAGACACTTAATAGCTATTTTAGAAATGGCAAACAAACGAAAAATGCCTATTACAGAGCACAACAAAGTTCATGTTACTCTTGAACTAATGGTGCTGTGATAGCTGTGTGGTATGTAATGCAACTGTCAAAGCAAGCAATCCTTAATATCCAAGACACACGCTATTAAAATACAAATCACAAGACGGTCTGGAGGACAGGCAAGTTTGTCTGTTTGGACAAAGCTTTATTAATAGACTGCGACTTAGTAACAAAGAATATTAATACCCAGCCCAGCACAACCAATTCATTACCAAAGAGGGATTTTGCTAAAAATTCTCAAGTTGCACCAGCTATGCATGGAATACTAACTCAGCAACTCTATTTCCAAGAGTTTCACTTAAAGACATCCTCAGGAAAAATCCACTAAATGGTAAAACACCTTTTTTAAGTTAAAAAAAACCAAGGAAGTTGCTACTGGTACAGTTGTTAATGTTAAGTATACTAAGGCAACATAAAATTACATTTATATCATTACTACTTACAAAATTTGCTACAATATATAGGTGTGCATCCTTAACACAGATTTGCCATGTAAAAATACTAATCAATTTTTAAATAAGAATTTTAAACATTAGTGTCTATCCAAGCCTGGTTTTGACATTTGCAAAATACTACACTTTAAAAAGGCTTATTTAGTAGTCACATTATTTTAGCACTGTTTTCCGCTATTGTTTGCTTCTTCTCACAATTTGGCCTGAACTCTCTCAAACAAGCCATACTATAAGCTTGCAGAACAGAGCTGCCTTTGTTCTTTCTCACTGCCAGTCCCCTATGGAATCAGACAGCACACTGAACTGCACTGGACAAACAATCCCTGACCTTCAATTACTGGCTTGGCTCACTGCCACAGGATACATGTATCACTGGTAACACAGCGTGCCCTCTTTTGCAGCTAATCGCTAGAACTACAGATAATGATGAAAATCAATGGAAAAACACAAACATTCCCTTCCTAAAATCGCAGTTGTAACTTCCCCGCGGCACTGCAGCACAGCCCAGGCTCAGGCCACGCATGAGAAGACAGCAATACTGTAGGTTTTGTATTTCTAGTGACCACATGAAAAATTCCAGGTGGTGGATGGCTTTGCTGTCCTTCGCTGGAGCTTTTCAGTTTGTTTTTTGTTTGCTTTGAGACAGAAGGCACACCGGGTTGTGCTGGCACAGTTGTGCAAGAGCTGCTCTTTTTTTTCCCCTTCTATTTTTCCCCTTTAGGAGCCTGGCAGGTTTTTCAGTGGAGCGGCGCTGGCCGAGCAGGCAGGGGCCAGTGGCAGCTGCAGCCCTTGCACTTGAGGGCTGGCCAGCAGCCAGCACCCAGGCCCTCTGCCACCGCCCTGATGGGAGCTACAGCCACTGGGAATGCCGCACTGGCATTCGGGAAGCGACAGCATACATGGATCAGACATTCTGATGTGACCTCCTTTCATTTCTTGCAGGCAATGAACCCCTTGAACTGCAAACCATGCTCCTTCTTCACACCATGCCAGAGAAACCCACGTGCGTGGTGCTGTGGGGCAGGAAAGAATGCATGCAAATACTGCAAATAAGCAAATGTTTAAACTTTAAAACAAATGAAGGTTAGTTATATCGGTCTTCAGCATTTAAACTAGCATTTTTTCTACTTATCTTCTTCCTGTCTGTGCTGCTCCACATTTGCTTAGCAAGCAGAACTGTTTCATAGTGATAGTCCTGCAGGTATTTCCTGCAGAAATAGTACAATGTAAGGGCAGAGCTATGGTCAGTCTCATGTTAGTGGAGAAATTCACTTTCTCATTATGCTTTTGTGCAACCTATCGAGTTCAGACTTGTGGTGGCCAGGCCAGGTCCATTGGTCTGACTTGGGATGCCACGACTTTCCCAGAGAGAGTGGTCCCACAAGAGACAGCCTTCCGGGGGCCTCTGGCGATCCCTGGCTACCATGTAACCTCAGCAAAGGGCAGCCTGCAACTGCAAGTGATTACAGCTCAGTGATTTCAGCTCTGCTCGCTAGGTTATCCCAGGCTGATTCAGAGATAGAGAAACAGGAACGTCGTGTGGCAATTCCACAGAGACAGCCTTTATTATCCAGCAGTTCTGCAGAGGGTAGCCACGGACAACTACTCCCTCCTGAACTGGGCAGAAGCTGGGGTTTTTATGGGGGAAAGCCAGGTACCTGGGGGGAAAACCAATGGGTTACAAAGGATCAACATAGTCACCAAGCATGGTGGGATACCTCACCATGACAAGGGAGGATGGTCCCATCTAAGGGGTATCTCTCCAAGAAAAGGTTGAGATAAGCTTATCACAGCTCCCTCAGGGCACATTTCTCTGGGGGAAAGCCTTGGCAGGGTGACCTGCCTCCAGACAGACCCTGTACTTAAGTTCAGAAGCCAAAGTCCAAAGGAGAAATTAATGTGTGTGAAACAATCATTACTACTGGTACTGCAACATGTGAAATGCAGTAACTGGCTTTCAGGTTAATTTAGCAAATTCTTCATTTAACTCTCCTTTTTTGGTTATTGAAGTGGGCAAATCAGAAATGCAAAAACTTCACCAGGCTATCTTAAGTAATTTTTCTAAACAGAGAAGCTGAAGACAAGAGTGTACATGAAGAAACACATCCAACAGTACAGTTAATACAGTCAGATCAGTGTTAACTGATTTTACAGTATATTTCAAATCAATCCAATTTAAAATATGGTTTCTATCTTTTCATTCAACTCTTAAAACAAATTTTGTCCTTCCTTGGGCAGGCATCATGGGGTTTAATGCTGCATGCGTCATCATGACTGTGCAATTTTCCCCATTACTTCATCCCCAACTACTTCATCATACCAGTACTGTAAACACAACTCTAGGAATAAGTCCTGTTAGTGATCTGGTGCTGTATCTGTGGCTGAATCAGTGTCCCTGCTGCAACAGGAGACCAATAATCATGGTAAAAGAAAAACCAGATGCATGGCCTTAAAAAAAATCATCATCATTGTAGTCAATAGCATTGTATGAGTTTTCTTATTTGCTGGATAGTGCTCTAACTCCAGATTTATGTTCAAATACTAAGTATTGAGCAGTCTCTCAGGCATCACTTTGTGGATGTCTCATTTTAAGCCCAACGTCACTGTAACAGACTTGTGTTTTCCTAAGATCCCTTCCCTCATTAATTGAGCAAAAATGCTGGGACCCTTGCCTCAAATTGAGTAACATCAGTGTCACCTTATGTGTGACCTGCTCTCTCTCACTTCTGGGTGCAGGTCTTCCTAACAAAATTTATAAACCAAAAATTTTTCTACCCAGCCCCATAGTTCAGAGCACCAGCCTATATTCATTCTGCATTTCATTCTGGCCTTAATAAATGCACACATGTTCAAACCATGCAAAACGCTGTCACAAACACTCCTAGCCCACTCTGCACTCCTTCCCTCAGCAGCCACATCACATCACATCACATCACATCACATCACATCACATCACATCAGACTGCACTTTCTGATACTGTATCTTCCAGTCCTGGTATCACTCACTTACCAGTTTCAGGAACAATTTACTGGCAACACTAGCAAAGCTGATTCACTGGCATATTTCCATTTTCTCCTTAAAACTCTGCCTGCTGCATTGACCTCTAAAACCTTGACACTGGCTTGGGCACTGCTTGATGGAAGCCTCATCATCCCTCATAGGAAATGCCTTCTATTTCCTACCTCCTGTCTCTATGTGTCATTGGCCCTTGACTCACTCTCAGATTTTAATTTTGTCCAGAAAGGAACCCTTTTCATTCTGTGCTTGTTGTACAATTCATTGGACAAGGGAATTCTGGACTTCTATGTGAGTTTTCAAGTGTCACGGTAATGTGCCATAACATTATTTAACCTTGTGACAGATTCTGTCTCGTATAAAGCAAGCACAATAGCTTCAAGTTCATAATGTTCCTGCCCACACTCCATCTGCAATATTCATCCAACCCTTTTTACCTTGGGTGCCATCCATGTTTTGCAGTATTTATGCTTTTTCAGCCTTCTTGCTTCCATCACAGTGATGCAAAACTCTGTCCAACCCATTTCTTGGCTTTACTTTCTTCTTCCAACCCTATCAGCAACATTTACAATGTTCTTACATTCTTTTCCCCTGTATCTTACTGGATGTAACATTCATTTACCTGGCCTCCTTCCAGCCTCACCTCCAGAAAAACAACCTTATTAAGAAAACCAGTTTCAGGCTTCTAAACAGCCAGTGAATTTCTGCCCCACTGATTCAGTCATGTCTCTCTCATTCTTCCCACTAACTGAAGTCCATTACAGAACAGGAGTTCACCTTTCACCTTTCTACTACGTCCTGTTTCTCTCAGACTACGTTCCAAACTTCCTCTCAGAAGCTCATCTTGTTTCCTGAGTCACCCAGATCTAGCTTTCATAAGGTCCCTTTCTGTTCTTATTCCCCAGAACTTAAATACCTGCCTCACCTTCTTCAATCTTATCCCCTACATATTTGTTAACTTAGATTTCCAGAGCACTGGGGTTTTTTCCCAGTTCTGCTGTTTTTTCAGCCCCTCTGCCCTGCCACTCCCTGTCCTTTGTCTAAAGCATCTTATTCACCAGTTTAGTCATCTTCCTGTTTTTTAAATGCACTGTATTTTATTTTACATTTTTCTACTTGTTCTTCACCAAAACAACTCAAGAACATCCTTACCATAGAAAGCTCAGCTTCCCATGGAGGTTGAGGCTCCTTGATTGCTCAGTCTGCTGGCAGACCCTTTGGTCCGGGGATGCCTCCTGGAAACAAGCCACTGGCTCCATCTCAGGCAGATCAGGGTGTGGTTCTGAGGGAGTCTCACTCCAGGCATCACTTCCTCTTTCATGGCAGTGGTGAGCACACACCCATGCTGGTATTTTCCATTCCTATATCCCCACAGGATTCTTGTAACATCAAATGCTCCCTACATGCCTGATGCCACACCCAGGGCATGCAATGTATTCTTGACACCATGCTATAAGATGGTCACTTGAGTAGAAGGCTGAGACAACTTAGTTAAGTCTCTACAGAGAGTGGAACTGGCTCTTGAAACAGAGCTGGATACATTAAAGAGAAGCTCCTGTTTGGAGCTATTTGCAATAACAAAAGCCTCAAAAACATGTAGACGGTGAAGAAGAAAAATACTAAAAAAATATAAGAACAGAGAGCAATATTTGAAAAGAACACATATCATAGAAGCTGAAAGGGAAATACATACTTCATGTTATCATATGAATGTATGTTGTACATAAATTTAGATTCAGTTTCTGAGAAGCAAAAGACTCCTCAAGGCCACTCCTCCAGGAGTACTCCCTTTTACTGACAGCAGTGCATTTCACTATTTGTGAGACACAGTAAGAGTTATAGAATAAGCACATTCAATCTGCAACATACTCTGAAGAGGAAGAGGGCAGTCCAGGGGTGCTGCTGAATAGTTAAAAGGCTTCAACTTCTATTCCTTCTTCCTTTTCTACTTACACTGTCTCAAGAAAAGTAGGAACCCCATTTGCCAGTTCTTCAGGCTATCTGGCTGTCTATGGATTCCCACAATAGGGAAAGGCCATTCATGGAGGGAGAGGATTACTCATTTTGGACTCGGTGCTTCTTTGCTCTTAGTCCCAGCTTGTTGGGAGTAAGGTCATACTGGAACATTGGTCTGTGTTTTGCAATACATCTTTTTTTTTAATATTCTGAACATTGTACACTTTACCCATAAGGGTATCTTAAAAGTAGTATTTTCATATTTCCAAACACTAAGACTTCAGTATTAAGCAACAGTGATGCATTGTGTTTTAATTATCTTTATAAAAAACTCCATCTTACTGAGATAATGTTCTCAAATAAAAACACAAGACTGTTCTCCTCACCTCTGGGACGGAGAGAAGCAATCAAGTGTCAGACTACACAGAAATGTATTTTAACCTTCTTGAGCAGTATTTTCTCCTGCTATGATTATTTTATAATTATCCTTAAATCTGTCAGACCTCCTACACAGATACACCTGCTAATACACTGGTTTGATTCCTGAATCTACAGCATTAAAGGCTTGGGATAACTTCTGAAATAAAAAACCCTTATAAGCATAAGCCGCTAAGAAACCAAGGTTAAAAGTTTACATTTGATAATAAAAAGTCTGATGGAATAAACAGGGTTTTAATCAATATATTCGAGCATCAGGATAATGCTGAAACAATGTTGAAACACCATCAGTCTGTCTAGTGAACAAATTAGAAAATAACCTAGATATCATAATGGATTTTCTCCCTTCCCCCCAATGCTATTTTTAGATTCTTACATCTGCCCTACATGCTTGTCCAGTAGCAAACTTGATGGACAAACACTTTTTATTCTGTTCAGGAAAACACAGGACAGATGGTGTTCAAAGTACTTCTCTCTGAGATAACAAGTTTTCTGCTTTTTATAAATTCACTTATCTTCAAACTGTGACAGCTGTGAGTTTAAAGATAAAATCAAAATGATCCAGATCTTGTTCATCTCCTTTCTCTAGTGTCTCTGAAAGGTCACACAAACATATCTCGCTCAGAAGTTTTCTACTGAATGTGAAATGTTTTTCTAAGTTCAAACTTACTGGTATTTTTGAAAGAAGCAATGCATTATCCTGCATTTTTTCCAAGTAATGTCTCAGGTCTGTATTGTGAATTTGGGATCTTCTGGATCCATTTGTATAGTATATTACTTCCAGGATCTATTTACCAGTATTTACCTCCAAGTTCTATTTAAAGTGGTGTTTACATTCCCTTATTCCTCCCATACTAGCATACATAGCAGTGTTACTAACCTACATTTTCTACTTCCATGTAGTCTCTCATGTTAGTTTGTATTCTGTGCTCTGGTTATACTCATCCTCCCACCCTGTATCCCATTTGGCTTCAAATTATCTTTCTCCAGCATGGATGAGCAGAATTATGTGTCTTATTGTAAAAGCGCTCTCAGAGGCAGCTTCAGGGGGACACAAGCATCCCTCTGTTCTCACACATCCCATAGTCACACCTGTGATCAGCTTGACATCACACAGCCGGTTCACAGTCCTCCTCTGACTGGCCAGAAGGCTCAGACCTTCTCCTTGCCAGTGTTTCTGCTGGTTTAGCTTTTGTCTACATTTGCCATCTGCTCCCAAATCCACCACCTTCTTTTTTATGCAGTGACATTTCGTTCCATTTTTATTACTTTTTTTCTCAAGAATATTCCATTTTAGTTGCATAAAAATCCCTCATCCTCTGTGTTAAGGGCCTCTCCTATTCTGCACCATGTAGGACTTTAATCAAATGTAATCAATTAGCCCAAACATTTTAGTAAAAACACGAAGCAAGTCATTCCTAAAATGTGCTAACAGTTATTGGCAGACAAAACTATTTCACCACAACACTCCACCTGTTTCACTACCACATAGCCAACATCTTATAAACTCACATCCTATGAACATCTTATAAACTCATTCCTACCTAATTTACTTTTCACTCCACTAATCCCAGTCTTCCTCTGATTGTTCATTGCTTGACATACTGTGAAATGCATTACAAAAATTTTGATGAATGATATTAATTACATTTTCTTGCCTCACAACAAAGCCAACCAAAGTTTTTATTCAGGTGAGTCCATGATATAGCATGTCAAGGTGCTGATGGTAAGAGTAGACCAGGATTAAGGGCAGAGGGAGGAAACAGTAGCCATAATGAGTCTATTTGTGAAGACTTTAAATAATACAAAACCATGAGTAAAAGGCAGGATTAAATCAAAAATGTCAAAGCAAATTTCCTTACCAAATAGAAGAACAGGTTCTTCTATTTGAGAAGCAGATCTATATCCTGATAGTTTGCCTTCTACGATACTCACATGTGCAAGCTAAACACATTAGACCCTAATGAAACTAATGTAGGTGCATATCAAGAAAAAAGAAGGAATAAATGAAACAAAACAATTCAAAAGAAAATAAAACAAAAACCCAAACAAAACCAAACAACCACCACATATCCAAACATTCAGAAATCACTACTAACTATCTGTCAAAATATGTATGTAGAATGCAATTCCCAAAGTCACCTACACTGGGTCTGGTCTTACTATATTTATTAGTGACCCAGATCATGGAACAGAGACTAAATTTATTAAATTGACAAGCAACTAGATTGATGGGACTGCAAATTGTATTAGAGGACAGAAAGGAAAACTGGACAAGTGGTCTGAGAAAAAAGATGACATGCAAAACACTTCATCTAAGCTGAAGTCAACAGCAAAAATACTGAGTGGCTAAGGAAGAATTCCATAGAAAAAGAGAAGTTAGGTTTGATTTATGGATGGAGTTAACAGTATCATGCTGTAAAAATATAAACAAAAATATAAACAAATAAAATATAAATAAAATACAAACAATGTAAAAATGTAAACAATATTATGAATGAACATATAAATGTTTGTACAACCTGTGTTCAGCATTCATAAAGCTTCAGTTATAGTACTAAAAAGTGAGCAGAGTTCTGGATATTACTCTTCAAGAGAGGTATGTACCATAAAATGAACATAGTTTTGGAAAATACCATAGATTAATGCAGACTGAGGAGACTGGGAGTGGAGAACAGCTGGGTGTGTCTCCAGTTATGAAAACAGGATGCTGCAAGGAATAATTTCTTAATCTCTACAGCAGACACAGTAAGTTTTAACTGCCTCAATTTAGATTAGATGATCTCGAGGTCTTTTTCAGTTGTACAATTCTTAGAGTACCTGCCAAATCACTTACCTCTCTCAAATAAAACAGCATTTAGAAACACATAGCCAAAAAAATAAAATATTTAAGTCTGCATTTATTATGCCATGTACCTCTCTGCCCAACAGCAACAAACCATTGTTCCTGGGAGGGCTGCAAGGCGAAAAGACTCTCAAGACCTCACTCCCTGGCAGCAGTATTCCGGTGCTCTTGAGAGCTGGTAGGTACCATCTTTCCCTGTCTGCACTGATCCCAGCCTCCATGTTCCCACTGGTGGAGCTGAACAGGAAGATTTACCTGCAGACCTTAGAAAACGTTCTGGTAGATCATGCCTGGCCTAAATGCCATAGAATGGCCTTCTTTGTCTTGAAGATTAATTCTTCCCAAAGACAAGCATAAGGTCAATAAAATTCACTCTCTGAAGCAGATATATTGTAGTTTACTGTCGCTCTATTAGGAACGGCGAGAAGAACGACACAGACTCTCTTGGGAGTCGATCAGGAGAATTTTCCTCAGTTTACCACCTCAGGTCTTTTTTATAGACTGATATGTGAAAAGTACAGAAAAGAAACTCTTATTGGTTAGCAAACTAACACATCACCATCATTGGTCAGTGGGGTACACCACCCCTCGACTTTCTCTTGCCAGAAAACAAGGAACAGACAAACAGCACCTGCAAGGCTGTTTTCTGTCTCTGAGGATTGTTTTAATTCCTCCCCATGATTTCCCAGGCCACTTTCTCAGGCAAGACCAAGAAAGCTAAGCGGCCTGCAATTTCCACAGGCACCGTGCTCTCTGTTTCACAGTTAGCATCCACAGTTTACTTTGTTTTCTTTAATCTCCCAAATCCTTGATTGCTCCCCACTCACACGCCACAATGCCTTCCAAAGTTTTACATATTGTGAGGATAGACTGACAGGCATTTAATTGCTTGCCTGATTCCTCCTCTCTCCCTCTTCATGTTTGCACTGCTTTCTCCAATGATTGGTATCACCCTGAGGGAAAAACTAGCTAAAATAATTACAATCAACACTAATTTTTTCCTAATTGTGAGATGCAAATTTCTCTTGGTCTCTTAGTATTTTAAAATCCCTAAGTTCCCTGTGGTTGTAGCAATTTCCATTCTCTTATTCTCATACATCTTGTATTTGCCTCTATTTATCATTATCCTTACTGAACATTAAGCCAAAAATATTTAATACTTTATTTCTGTATTATAGCTATTCTCTATCCTCACCATACAAAACCTTATTTTTATTTGCTTTCACATCATTTGCGAGATCAAGTTTAATTTTTAGAAACAAACCTGAATTATGTTGTCCTGTGCTCTTTTCCCCCCTTTGCCTTTCTCCTCCACACTGCTTGTAGGATTCCTGCATTACTCATCCTATATATTCTCAGGCTGACTATTCATCATTTTGAACTACAGACCAGGATAACTCTTCACTGAGGACTCAGTTTCCAGGCAAGATTTACAAACCTGTAAGTTCCAGAAATTGAGTCCTGAGGCTCCTTACACTTGTGACCACTTTTGCTTATTTAAATTTGCCCCTAAGATTCAAAACCTAGATTTCCAAACCAACTTCTCTGTATTTTTTTTTTTCCACATATTTTAAACTGAATCAACCCATGATTACTAAGGGTGCAATTTTATGTTCCACTTCATCTGTAAGCTGCCACTGACTCAAAATGCCAGACTGCCTCACTAGCCCCAAGCAGTGGCTCCACCTCTCTGGAGGCCTGATCCATTGGAACTCATCTCCCCATCTGACTGACTCATTCCCACTGGAGTCATCTTGCTGATGTAACTCATGCCTTGGCTGCATGACTGCTCAGATGAGCTAGACAGAGGGGCAGAGAAGGGGAAGCCAGCTCTTTGGGCAGATGATAAAGCATAAAGGGAAACTGAATACTCAATCCAAAATTATTTTCTATAATATCCTTGTTGCTTTTCAAAGTGAAAGCTAATGTAACACTTTCTTCCTGTTGGTTCAGTGACTAGTTTGAGGAAGAAACTTGCCAGCAATTAAATCCAGGAGTACCTTGGCCCTATCACTTCTCTCCCCCTGGGAAACTAAACCACCTGATAATAAGGCAGAATTTATCTAACAACACTACATAAAAAGATCCCTACCCCTATTTGAGTCTAACCCTGGGGCCAACACAGATTCATTGCTCTGTCATCTTTTTCCAGAGTGATTTTCAGCCAAACTGATTTCAGTCTAACCTTTTTACACAAAAGCCTTTTTTCGAGTCCCCTATATAATTACTGCTGCAAAACTTCTCCTGATGTTCAGTTATTTCTGAACAGCACAAAGCATTTTAAGCATACCTAGTCCAGTTAGTAAGAACATTCTGCCAACCTTCTGATACTTACATACTCGGATACTTTCCGACCTCTATGAGAAGCTCAGATCTCCATTTTGCTGTCCAGGCTCTCAATATTTCAGTTATTTCTTAGTAATCACATACCATTATCCAATGGAAATTTTTCCCTTGCTGCAATGCCTGACAATAATTTTCCCTAATTTTGGAACTCTTTTCCTTCTCAGTTGGTACTAGTCTTCTACCCACTGGCACTTTTCCATATGCCAAGAAAGAAGCAACATTTACCCAACAGCTCTCTCCCACAAACTGAGGTTGGAATGGAGGTTGCATTGCTGTTCAAAGATTTTCCTAACATTGAAGTTCCCAGCCATTGCACTAAACACTTTTTCCAAAGGCAGTTTTTCTAGGTACTTGGGATTTGAGACTCCCTATGACTTATCTCCTCAGTGCTCTCTTTACCAGGTACCATACTTCCACTTAGGATTGTCAGAGCTCTGCCTTCTCCAGGATGGTATGCATATTTGTAGTCCACCATGGGAGAAAATTTACTGTCGTTTACCCTATCATGAAGGCTAATGATGGAGTCTTTCCTTCACACTCCCACTCAAATCCTTTTCGGGATCTTTCTCAGCTTTCTCATTCCTCCTTATCTTCCCATTCAGCAACATCAAAAGTCCCACCAAGGGATCTGCAGTTCCTCAGCCTTCCCTTAATTCTTGGATCTTGTTTAAGTTCTAGCCTTGTTGCCAATTTCATCTTGAGCCTCCCTGCTTTTCTGGCTTTTTTTCCTCTTCACTTTTGAACTGTATGACTAATTTCATGCATACTATATTCAGTCATCTTTATTAAATCTGCCATTTTTCAGGTTTCCTGCACCCTTTCCTTGATTATTAACTCTCCTTTGTTTCAAGTCCCTGCGTTAAAAAGGACACACACTAAATTCCCTTGATATACTTACCAGTTACACAACAACTACTTATCAGCTGCTCGACTTTTGAAACCTCTTGTCTAAAGGAACTTCAGCCCTTCATTTAGTTCAGCTGTGGATAGCAGCAGGAACTTCATACTCAAGTTCAAATGCTGTCCATGAATTACATTCAAATCAAACACTTGTCACTGGTCCTCAAGAAACAAGATTTGCTTCCCAGTGCCTCAGGAGAAGGTGCTGTGCTGGCTTTGATGACCTCAGCTGTAAGCTCAGTGCTTTATAACAAACTGGATGTGTCAAAGATGTCTGCTTTGGTTATGCCAATGGAAGTCTATCCAAATTTGGCACAGTTAGAGGCCTTAAAAAAAAATAAAAGTTCACAGGTATCTGACAATAAAATGCTTGCAAGCAAGGTGCTGTTTCCATTCCTATAAATCACTGTTCCTGATTACTGAGGGTTATGGTCTTAGAGATCAGGACAAAGGGTGCTCCTCATTGCTGGCACCCAGCACTGAAGAAAAAGGGAGACAAAAGCAGAGGAGACAGCACGAGGGTAGGGAAAGAACCACCAAGTGGTTGAGAAAGAATGAACACACAAAACAGCTGGCAATGGATTAAGAAGAATAAAAAGCTCTGTGTACTACCACCATACATCCCCTTTGGAAGCACACCTTGAAACCCCAGGCAACATTCCTTGGTTTTCTTACAAAGACAACTTACTGCTTCTTTTGTGCCTGGGCCATGAAACCAGCCAGCCAACTGATGTGGAAAAAAGCACTTTGCTCTGTAAAATGCTTGAGTACTAAGAGGGATTAAGTTTCTGTCTACCTCAATCCCTTCTCACCATCATTTAAAACAGGTATCCTTCAGGGATCCCCCCAAAACCAAATTGACTGGAAGGAGTGGCATTTTATTTCTACCTGTTCGCAACAGTGTCAAAGCAGAAATGATCCGGGCACTCTCCTCATACACTGTTCTGCTCAATACCTTTCTCTCTTTCTTGGCCTGTGTTACTTCTGAGTGCTTTTTGCCACTTGCAAGACACTACATGTGTGAGGATGAGAACACTGTCTTTTTTTTTGCCTTTCAACTTAGTGTAGTAATTAATTGTTTTTAAATAACTCTCCTGCTTGTGTTCAATTTTTTGAAACAGTATTTGAATTTACTATTTAAATTAAATTACTCTTGTTTTGGCCCAACTAGCCAGGAATACTTGACACAAAACTACCAATAAATCAGGTAACAGCTTCAAATCTAGAAGTATTCAAAAGTTGGGGGGGTGGGGGTTTACTCCTATTTATGAAATCCTCTACTTGAGCTTAAAGACATAAGCAATGGAAGTTTAAAAACAAAGCCTCCCTTTGGTCTTTATGGTCTCATATATGTAAAATGTTTTTAAGAACTTTATTCTCTTCCTCAACCCCAAAGTAACAAGACCAAGCTTTACATAAGCCAGCTACTGAGGAAACAGAAGAGTAACTCTCACTGACAGATTTTTATTTTTCTCTGAAAGAAAGATATTTCAGACCACAACTCACAAATAGAACTAGACAACAGAGGAAGCACTAAATCTCTAGGACATTTCCTCCCTCCCCCCCACAATTGCATAGTGCTATCACACTGCACATTGAAGTACTTCAGGAGAATCTATAAAATAAATGACCCATTCTAGTCAAAAATCCCAGCTGTGAATAACATAGCCATTTGGCCTATAAAAAACAAAAAACAACACCTTTCCTGCACCCTGCCACCCCACATCCCCACACCACAACCTGTTCTAGTACAGAAAAATGAAGTGTGATGTTTTCCAATGAATGTAAAAGCTAAGAACATTTTGTGAAAGATGCAGAGTTATTTTACTATTTGGAACTACCTTCTCATATGACAAAATCATTCAGGCATACCTTCAGAGAAATGCTTCATTTCTCTCTCTCAGCCTCTGAAACTCTCTAGGTTTCTCTAAAACTCAGCTGTACCTGACTCTCTCTGTAAGATTACTAGTCCTGAAAAGAAAGGGGGTAAGGAAAAATACATCCACAGGTTTGAGTCTATTTCAGCAGAAGTAAAGATGCTTTGTAATAAGTGGCTCTAACAGTAGTTTTAATAATAAAAGAAACCCCCATATTGGCAACTTTTTGTCTGCCTTCAAGCTAAACAATGACGTAAGTAACATTATCAATGGATTTCAGCAATAAATACCTCCTCATTGTAATGAAAAAGAAATGGACCCCCAGTTGTCACAGCAGAATCTGAATTAGGTTTCTACATTTAGAAGTACCACCTTTCTTTTGAGGATAGTAATGTGCTTCCGTTGAAGGGCAAAAGAACTCATAGGAAGTTGATGCAGAAGCTCCTGAATACGAGTGACAAAAGAATGCAATCAAAGAAATTTATATGTAATGATGATGTGTATCAAATGTAATTATAAAATCAACATTAAAACTAATTGGTAGAAGATTGGAGGTGTACTGACATTGGAAAGTGAAGTTTAACTAGCTGAGTTCTAGATCTTTAAAGAAATTAAAAGGACAAAGCCATTCATTCCATTATCAGCTTTTTATTTATGACCTTTCCAAGAGAAAATTTCAACCATTTCAAGAAGAAGGGAAAGCCCCCCTTTGGTTTGTTGTCTGGTCTAGTAATACCTTGCAGCCCTACTTTTCAGATGCAAAAAATTAGGATTTCTTTTCAGAAGTGTTTTCTCTGTGATGCATAGACACACCCCACTGAACTCTTGATTGTAATAGTCTTTATAATATGAAATGTATACTTTATTGGAATTGACATTCTGCTGCACAGTCTTACTTTTCCAATCTGAGAACCCTCAGCACTGGGCTAAAAACTGCATTTTGAGGATCACAGTAGCTTGTAGCTTTATGAGGATGAGAAAAATATACGTGTATATGTATATATATACATTTTTTAATATTTTTTTTCCCATGCAAACTTTGCTGTTGTAGGTATTGTGCCACAAAAGGAAGACCATAACCTGACTTGGGTCAAGAAGAAGAGGGTAGAGGCACCCAGTGTTCCACATGCCTCTTTGTGGCAGTGTGGCTAAAGCAGAAGCCAGTCAGACCACAGTAACTGTGGAGTGTCAGCACTCTTTTCACCAGTGCTCCATCCTGGAGCATGCCTTCCTCCTTAATACTCACAGGCTACCTCCTCTGCAGTCATCAAAGTGCAATAGATTAACTTTTTTTTGTTCCTCAGTAATGTTTGTGAAACCAAACACTCATTCAAGAGGAGAATGCTGTGTGCAAAAGGTTGATGCTTATGAATGCTTCCTAAAGGATGCAGCTCAAATAAATATATTTGAATATATTTTGCCTATCACTAGGAATTAAAAATCATGGGCAATAATCAAATTTCTGCTTGCTGATAGGTGAGTCCAGTATAGAGATTATTAAGAACAATCAAAACAGATTTTGCATTATGTGCCAAAGAGTCCTTTAAGCATTTGCTCCTGAGCTTTCCTCCGTGCCCCCTGGGGTGGACTAGGGTGGGGACTATTCTGAACATTAATATGGTCTGGATTCTTTCAGGCTTTATGTATTAGCAAAAAGAGATCTACTAGCGTATTTAACAATTTCAGTCTGTTTCATGACAACTTCTATGCCTCTGGTATTTACTGAATTGCCTGTTTTTCTGCCTGTTGCCCAAGAAGGCAGTGGAGGAAAGGAGTGCCTGTGTTTGAAACAGAAAGTCTAGTTTCAAGGTCTCCTTCCATCTGCTTCAGAGGACTTTCCCTTGCTCCTTCACTCATAACTAGGAAGATGAACTTCCCTCTCCTATCTTCTATGTCAGCATCAAAACTACACTCCAGTGGCAAAGGGAATGCTTGACCAAACAACCTCTCCCTAAAAGTGTCCATCAGACATCTCTCTGGTTTAGGAACAATTTGTTTTGCCAAAATGTGCATTTCTGTGTCAGCCTCAACTATTTAACAATGATTGCTAGTCTAACCCATCTGGTCTGCTTTACTAATTTAAATCCACTTCTCAAATAATAGTTAAAGCTACTTAGATCTCTACCATGTTATTACAACTGACAATAAAGTAATTATTGCTTTAGAATATTAAGTATATTTTTCCACAGCACAATGTACTGACTTTTAGAGGGTGTCAACCATCAGCCCTGGAGTCTGAACAGTTTTCAGTGGAGGGCAGCAAAACAGATATTTATACCAAGTTTTGCAAAAGAATTTCCCACGGACAGTCTCTTTTAACAACAGTTACCAGACTGGGACATGTGACATGACCATAGTTTTTCCCACTCTAAAAGTGTAGCCTGGATGACCATCAACTTTAGAAGCATTAATATTTGTTAACTGAATGCTCAAATTCTTGTATTTAGAAAGAAAAGAAGTGAAATGGGGCCAATCAAATTTTACTAAATTAATAATTACATTTTTTTAAAAAAATTTAAATTATTCCATAATAAGTTTTCTTCTAGGTTACACCAAGTTACAGTAAATACTACATTTTCAGTGCTTAAAATAAGAAATAACTATGCAGAAGATCCATGCACTTCAACTTTTTTTTCTATTTTAATAAAAGGCCTGTTGTGTTATAATGTCAATTTAGCTAGCTAAAACTCATGAAAAGAGCATGAGTATCTCTTTTCTCCCCCCATAATAGGTAAGGAAAAAAAGATAGGTTACACTGTATAATATTAAGTATGATTAGATGCTTTTCAGAAAATTATATACTCCTATACAAAAAACTGGACTAATATAGGTCTGGAAAGATGCAACAGGATTATTTTTATTTTTTTTCCACATACCCTACACAACAAAGTTTAGATTGTAAATATATTTGTATGAGAATAAATTGGAAAGAAACTAACTTCTCTGTCAGATTTCCCTTAACTGTACGTTTTCTACTTTCTTAATCAAAAGTGATTTCAACCAATAGTGATGTATTGGCAAGAGTCTGTCAATAAAATTCATCTCTTTGCATCAGAGTTGCTCATGATGCAAATGTAGCAGCAGCAGCTGGCTTTTGTAGCCAACGTATTTACAATCCCCCAAAGCCAGACTGGAGGAGCTGCAGTCAGGTCTGTGAGACCTTGCTCGTTTGGTGTCAGAGCATAGTCAGGAACAAAACCTCACACTTCACCCTGAGAACACAAGCCATGCACCCACAGAATATCCACACCAAGCTCCTGAGGAGCTCCACTGCCACTGGGAGCTCCCGCCTGGAAGATGAGACAGCAGCAGTCCAGAGAAAATGCCCAGAGCATGCACTGAGGACATCACTGTGCTGCTCTACATCACCTGCTCCAGTGGGCATTGCCTATGTCACAGCTAGTCCCTGATGCTGTCATTTATCCCCACAGGCTCACAAGCTGCTCCAGTTTCCTAAAACTCTCTTAGCAAGTGTGTTTCTCTCCTACAGAAGCAGAGATGGCATCATGAGGCACTTATGTTAAACACCTTCCTTTGTTTGCAGGTAGCAAAAATTCACAGCCTTTTCACTAGCACACTTTTGATGTGAGGAAATCTTAACCTTATGACAAGGCCAGAAGTCTTGGGATAGACTGCAACTGCAACCTTTGGTAAGCAACTGAACCTTTCTTTTCCCTACAAGTATTCTGTTGGACTGGTGCTGGCAAGTCTCCCTGAGAAGTCACGTGTTTTGGCATTTACTCTTTAAGGCAGAATATAGTTGCTCCTACAGCTTCTCAGAAACAGCAAGCAGATGTCTCTGTATTTGTTACCTTCACGTCACAATTTAGGATTTAATTTCCAAACATGAGATTTAGGGTTTTTTTTACAGAATTAATAAAGAAAAAAAAAGAATTCTGCCTTCCTCAAAACTGCAGGTGTGAGGAAGCAGATCAAAGCGCTACCTGCATCAGCCCTTCACATTTCTCTAGATTCAGAGTAACCTCTTCCAATCAAACCAAGATAATCACCCCAGCTGAGAAACCTCAAACATGAGAACTGCTCTGACTGACAAAAGCAACCCAGGTGGGGCTGACAAAAAAAGCAGCATTTAATCGCAGGTCTCAACATGCAGAGTTGCTATCACAGCATCCACACTACTATGAGAAATCACAAAGCACGCCAGATGGATGCTTACTTACTGTATATGTGAAATTTTAGGTGTCTGGTATAGTTTATCCAGTGCTGATCCCAGTGCACGCACTGCAGTAGCCTGCAGACCCACACAGGAATTGTACAGCCTAGCTTCTAGCACAGGATACAGCTTGGGGCTCATGTTAAGAGCTCCATATAAACATCTCTGGATTTGTACCATATACCCACCTGAGACTGAAAAAAACTGCCAAGTGTACATAAAGAGATCATGGGCTACCATTCCTTAAAAACAACTTACACAAGTATTGTGGCAGTACCATTACTATCCTTGATTTTGCATTTTTTTGCAAAAGTAATAATTGCTTTCTTATATTAATTCTCTCAGCACTGAGATTTCAAATCTTCTTTTTGGAAAGGCTTTGTTCCAGCTGCTGTGCTGATGAGGTTAGCTGGTACCTCCTTCATCTGGAAGCTTCACTAATTATTTTGTTTTTTCTGATGGTTGCAGAACAGATGATTGTATATGTCTATTAACTGATGGCAGGAACTTATCTTCAAGTAGCTGCATTTTTCTGTTTAAGGCACACAGAGCGGCACTGGATAATTGTATGTTCTAAGCAAAAACTCTTTCATAGGCAGTGCCCAGAGCTGACAAGGCTCTGTGTGTTCAAGGCCATCAAAGAGCTGGTGAAACACCAGGTTTATCTCTGTCTCAGATGTGCTGGTAGCCCTCAGCACTGGCTGAGAATGACAACTTTGAAGCTAAACCTCAGTAACAGCTTTATTGTTTGGGTTTGTTGTGTGTGGGTTTTTTTTTTGCATAGACTAATGCAGGCCAGAAAAGTTACCTTGCATTTCCGAAGCCCAAAATAAACCATATCCAAACATATGGATTACATGTATTTCCTGCAAAAACCAGGAAAATAACAAACTGGAAACTATGGATTATGTTGTCTTGTTGTATGGGTTTGTTATTTTTTCCTGGTAAAGTATACTTCTAACTGGTCACAGATGATTTGGATGAGACTTTTATTTATCAGAAAGCCACTCTCAGACCCATGACATGCTTTGAAGTCCTGGGTATGAAATACTTTAGGCTGACAAATACCCATGGCCATGCATGGCAGCTAATGCTACGGAATTAAAGCTGGGATGGTCCTGAGAGGGGCTGGGAAGAGCAGTGCAAATTTACAACCCAGGCAGCTACTGAAGCAATGCTAATTGACTTTTCATGCTAGTAAGGGGAAGGACAGAAAATTAGGAAGGTAGAGAAATTTTACTTTACAGCTTCACTAATTTGTGCTGTTAGCATCATCTGTCCTGTCTTCATTGAGGATGAAATCACTGCAAAGAGCTGTTCACTTTAATGCACAAGCACAAAAGGACATAAAGAGAAACTTCCAAGAGGGTGGAAAGACACTTGGAAAGGGCATATCAAAATGAAACAGCATAATTCCCCCTCTGACCACACACAGAGCTCACTAGACCATATATCAAAGGATGTTAAAAGGAAAAAGAAATCAAAAACCTAAAATGGAAAAAAAGAAGTATTTTCCAAAGAAACTGACAAAATCTTGTCCAAGTAGTGTATCATAGCAGACAAAACTGCTAACTACTGTTATTCCCATCTCTTATCTCACAAGACTATGAGCAGTGATACTAGGTCACACCAGGTCACTATCTGGTCTCAACAATTCCCAAACACACACTCTTCCCCTCCTTGAAACCTGAAAGGGACACTCAAAATGATCCAGCAGCTCCTGGCAAACAGCAGTTTATGGGACATACTTCCTGAGCTAGAGTCTGCATCCTATTTCATCATCCTCTCCCTGAGTCACCATAACCGCTTACTGTATCGATGAACATCATTCAGCAGCAAGGGCACCATGGCAGTAACTATCATTCCCTTAGCTGATAAAGTACTTCCTTTTGCTTGTTGTGAATCTGCTACTCCCATGTTTCACAAGGCATCCATTGGTACTTCATTTCTCACGTGCTCCCTTACCAGCATTCATGGCCATACAAAAGGCGGCCCCCACTTCCAAGCCAAAGAACACAAGCCTGTTTAATAGTCCTGACAATAATATTTTCTTCTGGCCTTCTTTCCTTTTAGAGTTCTACTATACAAGCCTTAAGACAACCTGCATTTGCTATGCCAGGTAGACATGCACTGTTAGTTTCCACTGGAACACGATTTTAAGTTTTGTTTTGTTCTTATACTTAGTCTTTTTCCACTGTTTGCTGTTATTCAGCAGATCACTATAGCTAAAACCAAGATGGAAAAGGCAAGGCATGGTTAAGGTCAACTGAGGACATGTAACCACTACCTGCTCTTTAGAATGATGCTAGAACACTTGATAAACTTTAAGTGAGAATTTAGACACCTCTTTTAGAAGGCTAGTCATAGCCTATTATATAAGTAATATTTTTTAATTGCCACCAATGCATTTCTGAATGAAAGAGTCTACTGGGGTGACTTCATGATGGTGAATTGTATCCCCATTTGTCTGTTTAGCCCAGAAATAAGTTCTGCACCTTTAAAATTAAATCCAAGAGTGAAGGGATGGGGAAGCAATGGCACACAGTTTGTGTGTGCAGAAGCTTCATTCTCACTCCCCCGGCATTCCCTTTCTCTCGGTGCATATTGTCTGCAGCACGTAGCAGGACAAAGCTCTCCTTTGCTTTTAGTTAGTTTTTTCTAGCTAGCTGAGGCAGAGAAGTTCCCTGGAGTGTGGGTTTTCTTTTTGTGGAACTGAATAGCCCTGCTCTGGACGAAAAACCCAGAAAAACATCAGGAGCTTATGCCTGCGGCCCACCAGGGCCTGGAACACGGTATTTTCCAGTGCAGGAGAGAGTGAGAAGAGACTGAGCAAGCTGAGCTACATCCCATGGAAAAGGACTCTCTCTGAATTTGCCATCTCTTCATAACAACAAAAGGTTCCATTTTCTATTATTATTAATTTTCTCATGTTTGTGAATACTTAGCTTATTAAATAAACAGTTTTTTCTTTTTTTCTCAAAGGAGATTTATGTCTCTTGAACTGGTGGGGGGAGGGGGCCTCTTGAATTTGCTTTCTAGAGGGACACCTTTGGAGGTATCCTCCCAAATTTGCCCTAAACCAGGACAGAGAGCCTCACAGAGAGGTTTACATAAAGGTAGAGAGTTTGAAAAAGGAATTTCTTCATTTCATGGAATTCCAAGATCATAAAAATTTGAAATTAGTAATATGTTATTTTAGATTAACAGCTGATCTACCAGAATTGTATATTTCCATTACTATTTGACACTGTAAACACCTGTACTAAATAAATATCTGCTTCACTTGGGAGGTGGGTATGAGCCAGAGTAACAAACATTTTAAGTTGTCAGTGTTACTCCAGGGTCCTGAAACAAGCCTGCATTTGTAAAAATCCATATTTGAGAAAGAAGGCTATAGTAATGGATTTGATTTCTTTCTTACTGTCATAATTGAAAAAGATGGCTAAGGTAGACACTTTTGATCCATTTTGAACACATTTGATACATCTCAAAAATACTAAAATTATTTTTGCCATAGAAAAACTTTATTTAAATTTGCTGTAAAATTTTCATAGTCTTACAGACAAAATAAAGCCCCCAGCTTTACCAAGACAAGGCTTATAGGGAGAGTATCAAAAGGTGAAACAACAAGGAAATTGCAAGAATAAGTACCTTTAGACCATCAGAAATCCATACTTTTTACTAGAGAGTCATACCTTTTCCATTTCTGTTACTTTACTTTACAAAGTCTTTGTGGGTTGATAAATCTCATCTTGGCGTCCTGCACAGACACCAAAACAGCATTTTGAATCATTGTCTTGGGTGAATTTTGCTTCAAAATATCTCCTGAGGCTATTCAATAGGATATTTGCCAACAAAGCAGCTTGTAAAAACGCAGACTGAGCAGAAGAAAGATATACTGATATTATTTTCAAGATCATACAAAGGACCCCTATACACTTCAGACAAGGAAGATAAAGTTTTTCTGAACATTTAAAGACAGCCATTTGTAGGAAAACATTTTAACAGAGTGAAAGCATGAGATTTTAGTAAAAGCCTGTCTGCACAAGCCAGCCTTTGGTATAAGTGACAATATTAAAGGTAATGTCCTTGAAACTCTCCTAAAGCAGCGAGAATGAAAGAAAAAACAATAGCCTTGTATTCTGGGGAAAGAATGTAAACAATACGTATTAGCCAATAGTAGCTTGTTAGGCCCACGGACCCTGTCGGACCCTATAAAAGTGGGCTAAAGATAGAAATAAACGACATTCGCTATACCTCCATGAGGACTCAGTGAATAGTCTGAGCGGTTTCTCAATAGCCATTTATAAGGTTCTAGCTGTAAGCGTACATTCTTAATGGCAACCACATCCCACTATCTATCAACAAATCCCTTTCAGATCAGAAAGGGAATCATACATACTTGTCCTGGGGTGACTGTATGGTTCTTTATCCACTATTGTTTGCTTTGTGCATAGGCATGAGTCCTGTAGCTTTAAGTTCAAAAAGGGGGAGGAAGCAGTGGAATTCTTTTGGCAGCTGCGTTCAAAACACAGATAACTTGCTGGTTTTTTTCAGCTCTCTTGGCTTTTTTCCTCCAGGGAGAGACATAGAGTTTTTCTTTGCTTTTTTAAGCTAGTTTTTTAGCTAGCTGAGGCATGAAGTTTTTCCTGCGACTGTGGTTTCTTCTTCTGGAACTGTTCAGCTTTTCTCCGGTCCGAAATACCAGAAGATCACCGAGGGCTCCCCTACACGGACCCAGATGCCAGCTCCAGATCCCGGTGAGCCTGAGCTGACCCTACAGAAAGGACTCTGAATCTACAGCAACAGGTTTTATTATTTAACATTATTCATTCTTTCTCATGCCTGGGAGCACCCTGCTTTTAAATAAACAGGTGTTTTTAAAACATTTTCCTCCAGAAATTCTTTTACAAACCTGCATGAGGGAGGGGTTGCTGAAATCTGCCTTCTATTAGAGGACATGTTCATTTTGGGACATTTCCTCCCAGTTTGTCTCAAACCAAGACAATACTGTAGTTGATTCTCCAAAAATGGCTTTTAGTATAAATAAAAACATTTTTTCTTTTCAGAGTTTAAAAATGTGCTTGACCTCTACTATACTGGCATAAAGAAAATCAATTAGCCTGATTTCAATTTCATCTGAATATGGCATTATTGATATGAAGTTTTATAAAGGATGACAACAAGGTATAGCCATCTTCATAATTAATGGCTTTTAACTGGAAAACTATTTTGGGCATTGGGAAGTAGAGCAGAAATTATATTTAAGGAGTACTAGGAATAAGCTTTATGTGACTCTTGACCTAAAGTAAACATTAAAAAAGTGATGCTTATATTAAAAAGATAACTGACCACTTCTGTTTTTATAGAACCAGTGATGGAACAGAAGAATTCCATTCCTGAATAACATTTAATATAGCATGTATTATGATGCTATCTGCTCAGCTGGCTTTTTTTTTTTTTTTGAGCACAAAAATATAGTCAAAATCCATCTTCTGAATATTTTAAAGTACTTTTATGCAGAACAACTACGAGGTACTCTAAATTCTATGATGTGTGAAATATTTCAACCAACTATGTCTCAGCTACAGTTATTAAATTACAACTCAAATAATGCTCTCTGACATACTCCACCATGGTATTTTGCAGAACTCCAACAAAATTAACTTTTTCATTTGTCTTTTACCCAGCCTAGTTATTAAGTAAACTTTTCAGTTTTTAGGAATAAGCATGTTCTGGGCAATTCCCATAACTGTGTGCAGGGTAATGGGCAGAAGGAAGAATACATCATCTACATTATCTAAAATTTTAAAAATACTCAAGAGTTTGAAAATTATGGAAAACACATAGTGAATCCATAGGCCTCAGGTAAGGACCATCTTTCACCATTGACAGAAAAACTGGTGGATCCACTATGGATTTTGAGATGACTGAGAAAGAATATTAGGCATAGATACTGTCATCCTTTCATTACGTATGCAGCTTTAATTATATTTTTATTCAGCCAAAATGAAACAAAATTCTGAAGTTCAGGAACAGACCATTTACATCTCCATTCATTCATCCACATATAGGAAAACAGTGTCTTCCAGTTTTTCAATGGCCGACTTTGCAACCTGAGCAATGGCTTTAAAAGTACGAGTCTTTTGGTCTGTGATCTCCTAAACTCAAAATGCAGACTGGTATTAAAGAATCTCCATCATGTGGGAGGACAGTGACCCCACAGAGCTCACAATGCTAATTTGAACTTTCATATTTCATTTACTAGGCAAATTAAGTGAATGGAAGAACAGCATGGGGCTGTCTGGAACTACATGAATTTGCCTACTCTGAAACACTCTCCTTTCTAAAACAAAATGACAGCCTGAGAGACGAGGATCTTCTTCAGCTTCCACAACTTAATACCAAGTGTTGTTCTGCTCAGAGCTCTCTTCCCCCCCGTAACGGAGGCACCAGAAATCCCTGGCAGGGTGCCACACAACACAAACCCACAAGACCTTGCTTAAAATCAACCTACGTTGTCAGATGTCTTTTGAGCTAAGGAGCCTGAAAACCTATGCTGCAAGGAAACCACAAAAGCTGGAAGGGTTTTTAAGAGAAGACTGTTCAGACCAGTCCCTAGAAGGAGATAAAAGACTATGTAAATTAGTGTCATAATTATCCGGTAGACAACCTTTGGTACTCAGAATTCACAGGTTTTATTTTTAGTTCTGAAAGGAAGTATGCCTTTTATGGTTAATCCCAGTTGGCCTCTTTCTGCTTTCACTGTTCTTACCACTTTAACAAGAGAAATTACAGTACTTCTCGTTCAGCTGCTCATAGGTTTTCCCATAATGGTTATGTGGAATGGGGATGAACTGACGCTTGCATTGTTTTTCATAGATTTGTACAGCAGAGGTGGCCACAACCAGAACTAATTTCATAATTAATTTCACGCTTATGCTTTCTCCAAAATTCTAGCTTTATGTTTAATGAACATATCTTAATGAGTATTAATTTAGTCAGCTCAAGCAGTAAGTTCAGATCCAGTATTAGGAATCTATCATCCAGATTTGTTTTTATATAAAGAAAATGCAAGTTCTACAAAAATGAAGTGGCTAGACCTTGAGCACATTAAGGAAATCTTACCACCTGCAGACCCTCAATACCCAGAAATATGACTTACTTAGATTATAGGGTTCTTTTTTTCCCTCTGTATAACCAGAAATCTTTTTATTTTCAAGTAATGACACTTGGTTTTTAATTTTAAATCACTTTCTTACAATCACCCAGGTTTGCACTAGAGTCATGTGTCACCCTGCAGATTGGTGATGAGTGAAGAAGGCACCACCATGACTCACTGTCCCCTCAAATAACCTCCAGACTGTTCTGACCAAAGCTGCAGCAGAATGCACTGGCTGCTGACTCAAACAGATGCACACAGCCTCATTCTCTTGCTGCATACAGTGCCTTCCCTGTGCCATTAAATATGATTCATACACAGCACAGTGCCAAAATCAAAAGAACAGATCAACATTGGCAGACAGTAAATTCTAAGTCTGCTCTTCCTTGAATATTACATGCAAATAATCTGGTATGATAATAGTATCTGTATATAGCAACCTGCCTTTCAACCTCAGTAAGGATGTTACAAATTCACCATCTTTAGTACAAACACACAGTCAGTTTGACCATGGAAGCACCCAAAAAGAAACCGAGATGCCTGACACCAAAGTAAGATAAATTTATGTCAGAGTTTTGCATCAACTGGTATTACAGAATAATAATAATAGTTGGTTGTTAATTAGCAGACTGTGGTGAAAGCACTGACATTAAAAGTCATTAAAACCATGTCCAAAAAACACCTTCAGATTTGAGAGAATCTAACATTAATCTCTATCCCTCAGAAAAGGAGCCAGTGCCTTTGGAAGAAAGAAGGACATGTGACAGAAGAGCTTTTGAGCAATGTTGTCAGACAGCATGACATGAAGCAGTTCCTGTCTTCACAAAAAAGACACAGTTGGCTAATAATCCCATCCTTTTCAACCAGACAGGATGTGGTTCTACAATAAAAGATACACTATTGACTCCATTAACCTACAGTGCTGGAAATAAATAATGAAAAATGCATTAATTTCCACTGCTCATTACCACTTCCAAAATAGCTGTTACAGGCTTACCTATCATTCACACTATTTTTCAAGAAAATACTGTAATCCAGGGAGAAAAGCATTTCCTAACTCAATATTTTTTTCTTCAAGAAAGAACAAATCTGTGTGTTAAACCTAGTGTTTTCATCTGCTGATATTTTTAGATATGATGAATTAGTCCCTTCCTATGGTATAATGCAGACTCTCAAACCAGAAGAATTGATCTTGCTGCCTAGATTTAAAAGGTTTCACTAGCAAGGAATTTGACTTACAGTTTTCAGTGATATAAATTGAGGACGGGTTCTAGTAATGCAATAAACAACTGCATCATGAAATAAATTTTGAGATTGTTCTTAATATGGAGATCAGCAAGTAATTGTGTGTGCGTTTCATGTGGCTACAATTTTGTTCAGTGATACTTGAAATCCATGCCATAATCCATGAATATAAATTTAGATCTATTCTTTTTTTCAGTCAGTCATTATTAAAGGATCGTGCCAACTGTATGACCAAGACATACAGGTCTTCTGCACTCCATGACTTGATAAACAGAAATACCTATTTATTTACATATCTGTATCCTTCTAGTTTTTTGATCCCTTTCTCCAGTTTGGGCTCCATAAATTTAAGATGTGTTAAGTCATCATGTGATTTTGGCATTTAGTTCAATTTTTGTGCCTCTATCTGCATCAATTAAGGACAACTTTGCAAATTAAGACAGCCTGCATACTGTAATAAATATCAATTTCCAATGGTTTTGCCACTAAAAACACATAAAATGCCAATATTTCACCTTTATAATGTACTTGTGAGAGTTGCTTATGCTCATCAAGTAACTTATTTTCCTCCCATCCAAATCATGATCTCTCAAACTGAGATGAACAAGAGGCTTGAAAATCATCTTCAGCATCCTAGGAGCATAATGGGTGGTAGTACTTAAGTTATTAGAAGTTCCTGGGAATGCTCTTCTCAAAGATGTTACTCATTCCTGTGACATGTCAGCACAGCATGTTGGGGATTGCACCACCAGCCCCAAATGGGATTTTGTGAGGAGTCAGCTCCCATCCTGGCAATACCCGAGAACAGTACAGCCACCTGTGACTCACAAGTGAGAGTCTCTGCCAGCTTCTCCAGCTTTGTAGGGACAAGGAGAGCAACAGAAGAGTTGTTCAACCAGCCACAACCCACTTCCTTTCACTGAAGGCCCTCCAGCACCCTCCTTACCAGCCAGACAAAACAGCAAAGGCACATGACCAGACATGGGAAAGCCCTGCATTTTAGCAGTGGTGACTGTACCATTGTCAGGTGACTGAACACAAGTTGTCTCATGCAAATGTGCCCTTCATCACTCCAGAGAAGCATTTCCTGGAGGTAACTGGATCCCATGTGTCCTGTGAACTGCTGTGACTGACCAGGTACAGACAATACGGGAACATGGCATTCAAACTCCAAAGGGAGCTGTGGAGAGGAACTGAACAAATCAAACATCCTGTCCTCTGAGAACAACAAAGACTGCATAAAGGAGATTCTCATTAATAATCCTGTACTTCACAAAAACCACAGAGCTCTCATTCCACTCTCCTTGGACTGACTCACATGGAAAGCACATATATATCCTGCATCCTATGCAGGAGACAGGTACCAGCTCCATGAAAACACAGCTCAAGAGCAAAAGAGGGGATCGAGGCTCCAGGACAGTGAAGAAATATTGGCCCTCAGGCATTGTAAAGGAAGTAAGAGAAAAGGAACAAATGGCACATTAACACATGTTGTGTCTGCATTTGTATATCAACTTCTTTTTCTTTCTTTTGTCTAGACTATTTTCATTTCAAATTTCTTTACAAAATTAAGGTTTCTGAAGCTAAACTGTTAGCAAGCTGCAGAACCAGAGATTCCACAAAGGGAGCACTTTTAGGAGGGAAGTTTTGAAACTAGTGAAAAATCTTTAAGGAGAAGAGTTCTAAGAACTGCTTTTAAGACAAAGCTGTAGCAACCAGGACGTGGTATAGAACAAGGTGTTTGTAACTCTGAGCCTTGGACCTGACCTCAAGGAGCGTGTTCTGTACACTGCCCTGGAAAGCCAAACTATGGGAACAGGATTCAAAAATGTGGTCCTGAGGACCACTTTTATCTGTTATGGCCACAGGAATAAACTCGTCACAAGGCTGTTAAATACATCTATGCATTTCCTAAGAAATCTGGTTAGCCTCTTCTAAAGCCACTTCAGGAGAGGTTGTGTGGCTGGGAATGAAAAGCTTTGTCTGTGTTACATGAAGAATCATCTCCAATCTGGCTGAGATGACATCCCTACAGTCATCAGTCTTGTTAAACAGATCCTTGCACAAGAGCTGGCAAAATGAGGACGAAAACAAGATGATGAAGAGGAGAATGGAGTTGATCATGTGTCTAAAATGAGGAATTTTGTAGGCATCACAGAAAAGGGAACAGTTATTCCTCAAACCTGGATTATATTGTGATGCATTTGTGAACCATCACTCCAGTCTGTTATGCAGAAGTGGTGAGGGAGGTCTCCTGCTTTCAGCTTTTTTTCCCAGAGCTTTGATGAAAACTGTACATCACTGACAATCTGGGGCTCTGCACAAACAAACATATGTACTTCTTTCAGTATCCTCTCCTCTATTCAACCCACTGCCTGAAATCAAGGCAAGGGATTCTCTCCTGTTCTTCCCTCCAAAAATGGCAAAAAAGACAACATGAAAATATCGCTACAAGGAAGCAAAAGGAAAAACCTACTGGACTTCATCCTGTTCTGTTCTGAAGTCTTCTGTGGCAGCAGTAATTCTTTCAGAGGGAAAAGGGAGACAGCCGTTACCACTGGATATTTGAACCACCTTCAGAGCAAAGAACAGGGAGAACAAAGACTCCCCCTTTTGACACCAGTGAGCTCTTGCAACAGTTCTCCGAATTTGGAAGGTGATGACCTTATATTCTGGCAGTCACTTACCTGAGGAGGCTATGCTTTAGTTTATACCTCATTCTGGTAACTGTGGGAAAAGAGCAAACCAGCAACGGCTGGAGACTGAGTCTTTTGTGTTAACAGATTCAATATAGACAAAAGCTGATGCTGAAACAGAAGAAAAAAGTCAAAACAACCTGAAGAAGTGGTAAATAGCACAAGTACAGAGCGTTCTCTCCCCAGTTCACCGCACATGCATGTTTTTTTTGTTCTTTGTTGATGAATTCCCCAATCCCTTTTCTCCTCTGCTAGTAGCCTCCATCCCAGTGCAAACCCCTCAGACAGATCTAGAAGAACCAACACTGCTTGCAAACAGCAGCAGAGAACTAAACTAGGCTCCAGTCATAGCTTGGAACCAAAGACAAGCAGTTTAAGTAGACAACTCCATTGCATTTATGCCTATCCTGTTACTGGTGGTATCCCCTTTCAAACAGTGAGATACAACCTCCTATCTCAAAATATGCAGCACATCCTGGAGGCAAAGGAAGTAGTGGATCCTTTCTCAGCTGAGCAGCAATCCCAGCAGACAAATGAAGGGTTATAGAGCAACATACAGCCAGTTTTTTTGCATGACTGTTAAAATCTTACCAAAATTGGAAATCAGAAATACTGGGGGAAAAAGTCTTCTTTACTATTTCTGTACCTCTGAATCATAAGAAATCATAACTGAACTCATCTCTTCTCACAAAACTACTCAAGAGAATGACTTCTCAATAATAAAATTATAATTCCAGAGTTCATGGTTGAAAGCTATGAGAACTGTGAACAGGCGGCAAATCATTGCTTCATGAATCAAAAAATTAATGAGATCTGCCTTGTTAATCTCAAAGCCAAGCACTACTGAGTCAATGTCCATGAGGTAGAATTCTGGCCTTTCTTGACATACAGTATGAAAAAGAAATTTTAGCTAATGAATTTCATCACTTGATTTCAGACAGGAACTACATTATTTCCCCCCCTCCACAACTCTCTTACTTGCTAGCCGATTCCCTCAGAGGGTAACTAATGTTCAGGACAGTTGAATGAGAAGTAAAATGTACAGAACAAAGAGAGCATAGGTTTTGTCTGCAGGGCAGAAGAGACAAAAATATGGTCTGATGAACTCATCAAAGTCAATGAGGATGGGGGAGGGCATTGGGACATTCAGTGAAGGTGGATCCAAGCTACAGTCTCTGACACGCGACACCCAAAACCTTGAATTAAGAAAACCCAAACAACTCTGTGCACAACAAATGACTTGAAGAGAATGATAAAACCAGTGGCCAAGAATTGCAAAAATTGAAAACGTACAGGATTGAAAATCACTTTACATAAGGATTTTTTTTTAATTATTATTATTTTCACTACTCTAATGGGAAGGGTGTTTAAATGCAATACTGCTTTAAAAAGAAACTCCAGTCTTGTTAGGCTTACTTATTACCGTTAATCTGTGGGTAATTCATATCCACCATCTCATGCCTGCCTTGGAAATGGAAAATAAGGCTCAATTTCTGATAAATAAATATTACGGTGTTTACATGCATACATGGTTACCAATAATCTTTGGCTTCTCACAATTTTGGATCACAGTTGAAAACAGAATTTCAAGGGAGAAGCAAGTATCTGCTTTGGCCTAATGATTTATTTTCCATAAGAAACTTGATATAATCAATTACTGGGTTTTCTCCATTTACTTTTCATAGTCAAAATGTCATTGCTGGCCAACACAACAACAGTATTGTGTTTTATAAATCCCGCAATGACTTTCTTGTTGTCTCCCATCTTCATCTCTCATTTATGCAGATAAACAGATCTTTTAGTTAATTTCAAAGCCAAACTCTAAAGGCAACCAACAAAAATCTGGATGACATTAGTTGAAAAATCTTTACTGAAACTGTACCAAGAAAGCAAGCTGCAGCTCGAGTTTTAAATTTACAATGGAGATGCTAAGACCCTGGTTAACACCAGTAAAAAAAGGTACATATATGCTAAAGAGAACCTGATAGAAAAGAACTACCTTTCATAGTGTCATTGTGCCAGAAATATCCATGGCCAAGTAACAGACCTCTACTTTCTTTACACAGTTTAATTACATAGATTAAAAAAAACCAAACCCATCTCTGTCTCACTGTAAACACATATACTAAAACATATGTTACAATACCATTAACATATAAAAGGGATATTGGTTAGAATCCCGTAAAATCAGAGAAAAGGCTAGTCTGTCTTCCCTACCATCCAATATTTAATTAAAATAATGCTAACAGAAAGACATGGTACAGACACAAAACAGCTTACAGCTTTCCAGTGTTCTGGGTAGGTGAGATATCATACACACCATTCCCAAAAGCAGGCAAACACAGGAGCAGTCAAATGACACCCAATAGCACCAACTGTCACTGCCTGGAATGCATTGAATGGTTGCCCTTCCTGCTTTCATTTCTACATTGTATTTGTAACATTTAAGGATATGACACCAGTCATTTTGTCACTGTGAGAGGAAGCTTAGGTTAGATACTCAGAGGAGGGTTTAAAACACACAATAAAAAGTGCACTGGTTATTCTAATAAACAATCTACCATACAATCCTATATGTGCCAATAATGTCATTTGTACTGAAAGAACTCCAAGTACATCTGTCATTAAAAGATTGTGCAATTTCAGCAGCCAAAGATGTTGAAAACTGCATTCTAAGGCTCTGGCAGTAATTTCAGAGCTGTGTGAAAAAATGTGAATAATTACAGTTCACTGGGTATTTTGATAGTAACACAGGAAAATAGCTTGGCATAGAAAAACCATATGATCAATAAAGAATGCCATCAAGCCCCCCATACGCATAACCTTCTAGTAGTATGTATACACAGCACTTACATAGGTTGATTAACTTCCAAGATACAGGTTTCATATATATAAAAGACAAAAAAAAAATCAGAAGCATTAGTAAGAGACCGTATGAAAGCTGTATAAATTCTTCCCTAACAAAAACTCATCTGAGATTATCCAAGTTTAAAGGAAACACAAATATTCAGACATACATCAGAGCTGCACTTCCACCTGACTGCATTTTGGTGGAGATAAAATGGCAGAGTCACAGCAGGTTCTCTGTATATTGCACGTATTAGTCAGGCTTATAAAAATCATCCATGATCCCTCCACCTGCAAATCCAGCCATACACGTTTCTCTGCTGCAAGTGCACCAGAGTCCTGACTGATCAGATATTGCTGCTGCCTGCAGCTACCTTCACCAGCAAAGCTGATGGCACTTCATGGAGATTCATACAATTCTGCCTGTCTAGGTGATGGCCTGACACCAGTTTGACAAGAAGTTCACTGAAAGTTCTGATGCAATTTCAAATCCATCACTGCTTTATTCCACAGAACAACATCTTACTAGACAGTAGAAACACATCAATAAATAAATGCACACAGTGATTTTATTTAAGTTTTATGTTATTTTCAAGATGACAGAGTTCTAAAAGCCATCTCTGACTTAATGTAATTCCTCCACGATTGTCCATAACTGCCTCAAGTACTGCTCCTGAGCAAACTGGACCAGGAATCTTAGAAGATGACTGAACACAAATGCCTATCACTCTACTTGCCAATAAACAATCAATTCATTACCATCTCTCAAACTACCTTGTAAATGTGTCTTACCCAGGAAGTAAAACAGAATCAAATAGGTCTGTCCTAAGTAATCTAACAGGAGATAGTTCCAAATGGGGGGGGATGGGGGGTGGGGGGTAGCAATGCCCATCCTTCAGGATTAAAAGGATTAGCATCTTGCTTCAAACTTCAGTAAAGCATCTGATCCCAGCAACATCACAGTCAGTTTACAGAGGTGTTCATGCTTCCTCATGTACTCTGCAATCATGTACAATGCACTACTAACAAGATTCCTGAAAAGAAACATCTTATGGTGCATCTTCAAACTCTCCTTTCTGTAAGCTACGAAAATATACTGTCATTTCTGTAGCACTTTATGTAATCATGATGTGGAAAAAAAGAGTTGATTTTAAATTTAGAAGAAATAAAAAAGTTTAATGAATAATTTGGACTAAAGGACTACAAGCACTAAAAGTACTGTCATTTAGAATAGTAAAAGTACTACTACAAGCAAGAGCATATGTGGACAAATAGAAATTCTGGAAACAAAACCAATGGGCTTTAGCTTGGGAAAGCCTTACTGAACACTGAAGCCTTACAAAACATTGAATCATAGGATCACAGAATATGCTGAGTTGGAAGGGACCTACAAAGATCATCCTATTCCAGCAAATACATCAAAAACACATGGGAACATAGTTCCCTAAAAAGCTGGTTACACTCAAAGGCAAAAATTCTGTAGAACACATAAAGAGATTTTGGTTGTATTTATATTAATATAAAGTTTTGTAATACTTTCAAAATAACTAAATATATCAGCCAATGGTAAGAAGCACTATTCAGCTCATTTCAGGATGCATCTAAATGTTTCAGTGATTCCAACAACATCTATCCACTCACAATCAGCCTTATGAATCAGTAGTTTATTCCTATTGTGCTGGCACTAATACTGTTTACAGCAACTCATTATATGCATTTAAAATCTCAGTAAAATCCTTCTTATTAAATATATAAGAATTTTTCAAAGCCATCTGAAACTAGAGCCAAGAAGATAAATATAATTTTGCATCATTTGTTAAAAGAAATGAGGTAGTTACCTAACGTCCTAGACACAAAATTGATGAGAAATTTCAAATTAAAGTAGTCGGGATTTTTTTGGAATGATGCATTATATGTAAGAATAATTTTTTTCTTATACAGATCTATTAAAAAATCGGCTAACTAATAGATGGAGACTTTTCCATAAAGCAGTCAAAATGGAACACAGGAGCAGCTAATAAAAGACAAAAAACCCGAATACTTTTTTTATCCATGACTGGTGGACCCTCTGAGAATTGGTTGACAAAAAATAAACACTATATCATTAATTGTGTTAATAATTCACTTATTTGTAAATAAGAAGTCAGACTTACTCAAGGTTAGATGACGTCTGCCATATTTCTCTAGTAAAGTATTAATTACTGCAAAAGGGTACTACTTTCAAACAAAGATCAATTCCCTGATCAGTAGGAGTCTATTTTGATTGCTTACAAAATCAGCCTAATAAATACTTTCCTGAAATTGTTTTGGTTCCCCAAGACTTTATATAGCCCTAAATTTATCATTCTTATTATTGATTCACCTTCTGGTATTAAAGATACTGTATGCAACAATGCTTTAAACATGCAGTGCACATTAAATAAGATACAATACCTCCAAGACTTAACAATAACTGTTCTTCAAGTAACCTTAGGCTTTACTGCAAGGAAGTAAAGATAAGTTAGGGGGGAAAAAAACAATCCCAAACCAAGGTTTCACTGTACATCCTTCCCCCATTTACATGAATATTTAAGTGAGGACAGGAAAATTGCTCAGCAGAAGAAACCAACCCGTGCCTCCAGCAGCCTTCTCCTTTATCCTCCTCTACTCATCAATACTACCTCACAATTCCAGGTAATCTGTGATTAGGCAGTAACTACATCTTAGTAGTCATCATGAGTGATATGACCTGCAGCCAACCAACATTTCCATTCCTCCTGCCCAGCTGGGGCAACTGCAGAGCCACCAAATCCAAGAAGGGCTTCAGAAACACTGATCATATCCATGCCAACATAAATGGTGCAACACAAAGTTCAGAAAGTAACATGTGTTCCCATACAAAAATGCACCTGGAAAGAACTGGGAAGTACTTCAGGAGACCTCTCTTGTGACACTGAAGTCAGGAATAGAGGACCTAGGGGGTTTACTACTTCAGGGTTTGTTTTTCAAAAAAAATCATGATAGTCATTTTGCTACAAAATGAAGTTGGCAGAAAGTTTAGGGTGCTAAAAATACAAAATACAGATTCCACTGAGCTACTCTCCTCGTGCTTAAGTTAAATACTTCAAGCTGAGTTCTGTTCCTGAACTTTCCTATGTTCAGTTTTCTCCTTAGCTGTTAAGATAAATTTAAAAAACAAACATACAAGATGTAAAACATCAAACTGTAGCTAGAACAACTTCAGCAGTGTATGAGGTTGTTGTGAAAATTTATCTTTTCCCATCCTCATACATCCCCTGCCATGTATGAAAAAGATTGCTCATGATAAATGTATCACTGACAGCCCATTTATAATGCTTTAGCACTTATGACTTTTTTCTCCAAGTATTTGATTTAGCCTGTTTTAGCATAACTGAAGGCCTGCAACATCCGCCAGCAAAAGGAATTTCTGTTAATGGCAGGTAACTAGCAACATCTCATTTCAAAATTGTTTTAAAATGCAGAGCCCTGAGAATGACAAAATGAAGGAAAAAAACATATAATAAATCAGAAATGATCAATACAATTCAAGTACAGACAATGCATAATGGAAATAAAGAATAGCACTTCATTTTCTCACATATATGTGAACTGCTTAGTTCACAAGGGCTTAGTGCAAACTAAAAGAATAATTTGTGTAATGGAGGGGACAGAGATTCTGGATCTGAGACTGAGGTAGGTTTAAGCCACATTGCCAAAAAGGGGAGGTAGCACCATGGCCCTTTCAGCATCAGTGAGAGACCTATGCAGCAACAGTTGCCTTGTTTGTATGTCAACAACCAAAATTAAGGGGGAGCTGAAGGATTTCAGCTTTCTTACGAATACCAAAAAGGCCTCCTTCATTTGAAAAATACAGAACTTTTACCTAAACTAGGAAAACACAGTGTCTGGTCCTGACTGCAACATTTTTACTTTATTGAGACATGAATTTCACCTGAAGCGCCAATGTCTCAGCTCTACGAGAATGGGAGGAACAGGAATGTACCAGGCCCTATGTATCCTACAGTCCTACTACTGAAGTACCATTTACAGAAAAAGTCCTTCATATTTTGGGTGGGTTTTCCACACTACCTATATATAGTATATGGGTGTATATATATAAGTTGGATATTGAGACTTTATACAACACATCATTGTATTCACTGTTAAGGACAGAAGAAACTGCTGGAATTCTGGGAAAGAAGATCACAAAACTCGTAAAATTCTAATAACTTACCTTACTCAAGTAAGTTAGCAGTGATATGATGATAGTAGTGCTTCAGTATTGCACAGCTGACAAATTATTAATGCACAGAAACAGCAGTAGAGGTTTGAAGAGTAGGTGGCTTTCAGAATTAGTTGCTAAGTGGATTTCACAGGTGTAAAGCCCAGCTACTCCTCCTGCCATCACAAGAGAAACACTGAGCAGTATCTGGAGATGGAAGTCTTCTGGCACAGCTTTCCTCGCTCTAGACAGCCACTGTTGGGATGGAGGACAAGTACCATGCTGACATCACTCCCTCACTGTAGACACTCTCAACAGGTACAGTTCAGAAGATAGACTTTTTAAAATGTTTTTAACATATAGAGAAAAATATTCTGTTTGTGTGTAGATCTCTATACACATGATCTACAAATACACACTCACACACATATATATAATATATAGATCTCTAAGTCATAATTTATATAAACAGCAACAAGTAAGACTGAGAGTGATGAGTCTGGTGGAGATACACATTCATTTTCCAAAGCTCAAGCTCTGGAAGCTGAATTTCTACAACACTGTGCTGAAATAACCACCTTCATCCACAAGCCATTATCCTGCTCACTGTGGTATCTCCAAAGTAGAGATGATCTTTCTAATTCAAGAAGTGCAGATGATCTAGACAGCTACAAAGTAATTTTTCTTCAGCACAAGTGAAAATTTTGTTCAAATTCTGTTGAAAAAAAATAAGAAATCAAATATTTAAGACTTTCCAGTGAATTCCAGAGAATCCACCATACCTCGTGGCTCTTCTACACAAAGAAGCTGTGCAGTAGGTCAACACTGGAGCTGAAGTGCAAACACAGTTGAGATACACTGATACTAACTCCAGTCTAGCTGACTGGGCTGTCAACAGGAGTATAACCAAACCAGTCTAGGTTTCAGCAACAGTTAAAAATACCAATACGCAAGCAGTCACCCTGCAGCTGTGGCTTCAACTACTCTGCTTCAAGTGCCAGGCTTAAATACGGAAACTCAAGATGCTTTACATCTTTTACAGAAAGACATGTAAATCATCACCAGCATTTCACTGCTATTTGACTTTGGAACAGGTGCAAGAGACAGAGGCATACTCAGCTGAGCATATCGCTCAGTTACAGCTGAGGACAGAGGATGCTAAACCATATCTAAGGTTTTTCAACTGGCACAACCCCTGGAAAACAAGAAGTGCTTTACTAGCAGGAAAGAACCAAAGGTACAAAGACATCCAGGATACTTGACATACTAAAGCAGATTTCTCTAGGTGAGCTGCCAAAATGGCAACTCCCAGACCAGTATGATCAACATGAGTTGTGGTTACTGTTGACGTCCAGAAAATACTCAGTTTGTTTGGAATTCTGTAACTTCTATAAATGAAATTAACATTAAGAACTATTCTTAGGACAGCACTCAGCTACAAAAAAGTATTTCATTTATTTTATATATGTAAGCATGCTTTTACAAAACTAAATCCTTTCACACAAAAAAAGCATAGGCATTGCTTGCTTACAAGTGCAAGCTTAACAAGAAAGCAAAAAGGAAGCCTACCATTAGCCAATATCTCAAGAGAAAAAACTTTGAAACAACCAGTGCAGTAATGTAAAGAAAGCACCAGGGTCACATAGAAAACAGCACTGCAGTGAGGCTTTCCACCCTATCACTCATTTCCAGAGTGGGAAGCCATGGGGCAACACTCATATTTCATAACAAAGCATCTGTGGAGGTAGATTCCAGTTTATTACTCTTTATTTGGGGCATGTCCTGGGATGGTAATGGCCTTTCCCTAGAAGGTTGCATGGAAAGCACTGACTCCCAGTAAGCAGTAGTTTAAAAGAAGCAGAATGTGGTACTGCTTGAGACATTTATGTTCTGTGGGAATATTACAGTAAAGTGCTCGCCAACGAAGTAATCTTTGAACCATCTCCAAGTGCTGTTTCTGCATATTACTGTCTTTCACAATGCAGCAAAAATCGGGTCATTTGTGCTCTGCTGAGTCAGTTACTTAAACTTTTCTCTTCCCCAAACTCTTAAGGTTTTCCAAGAAGCTAACAGCTTCCATGCATTTTCTCCTCTATTGCATATACATTATCTTTACCCCATATTACCAAGGGACACAAGCACTAGAATTTTGATGCAGAGAATGGAGCACCTGAAGAAAACACTGTTAGTTTTTGACAGTTTTCCCTGGAAGCTACAGCATTTCCTCCCCTCAAATTTGAAATATCCTCAAAGTTTTTACTTATTTTTAGGACTCAGAAGACGGGGTCTTCTCTCTGCCTTACTTTCCATATACACAGTAATCCTTTGTGAATTAATTTCTTTTTACTGCTGGAGTATTTTGAGTGTCTGCTGAGGATTTAATCATAGTATCTAGCAGTGCATACCTCTATTTTTCATTGTGCAGAGAGAACAGGCTGCAATGAAGTAACTGAATATACAGGGGGAACATCAGCAATATCTATAGAAGCTCCACAGGGATCAATCTGAGCCATGGGATCAACATATAAAAGAGAAACTTACTCAGAAATGCTGTAATTAGATCATCAAGACAAAGTAGAAAACAAATCCTCGAGAAAGTGAAAAAGTGGTAGTGTGTCACAGAATAAACAGAATGAACAAGGAACCTGTACTACTTTCCGTTATTGTGCTGAAAAATAAAGAATTTGTCTCAAGACCCTCTGGAAGCCCTGTAGAAGCTTGTTGTACAAACTGTACACTTTCTTCTTTAATCATGACACAAATGCCAATAAACTGGCACTTTAAAAGCATTTCCTTCATAATCCAACACAATCAAGCCAACTGAAGCAAATTGCAGTCAAGCAAAGGGATTCTGCAATTGACAGCTGGGACAGAGGGGCAGAAAGGGACAATGGAAAGGGCTACATAAGGTCAGAGCACAAGTCTTCTCTTCCATGTGTCTAGGAATGCTTCTCCTCATATACTTTACTACCAAGTGCCCTAACACGAAGTCAGCACATGAACACGTTGGGCTCATTCACATCTAACACATCTACTACCACCCAAAACAAACCTCATCTCGTTCTTCTGCAACATGACCTCATCATTAGCATGACAGTCAGACTGAAGGCCCACAGTCCCACATGTGCCACTGGCACTGGCCATTGTAGGTCAGCTCCAGATTCTCACAATGGAAAAGGGTTCATCATTACCAGTGAAGATTCATTCTTGTCCCTGTTTTTTCTATAAGTGCGGCTAAAACTCTATATTCTTTCAGAGCCATACATAGAGAAAGACAGGAAAGACTGTTCTCAAGCCACTGGTTTAGCAATGATTTCACTTGTTCCAAGAAAAAGGGACATGCTCTTTTTGTTACTGGGGCAGGGGGGAGGTTGAGTTGTTCTTCCAGCCTCTACCTTAAAAGACATACATATTCAGGGTCTCCTCATGGAAATGTATTTTAGCTTTTATCTATATATTCCTCAGAAACACAAAATTGCAGGAGAACCAGTTCTTGCTGTATATCAGCCCCAAAACTGGGAGTGATAGTTACTGCAGACCTCAGTATTAGTTGAGACTAAGGGCAAATCTGTTGGTTTGACAAGGCAAGTACTGTAAAGCTAATGAAGCACTGTCTTCATATTCAGAGCAACAAACTACTACGGTTTCTTCTGATTTATTATATATGGATTCATACTGAATTCACATGCACCACTGGTTGGTTTACAGGTATAAAAAAAGGTAACATACTTCACAAAACAAGACATACCAAGTAGAACACATAAAACACTCTGACTCATCATCATCTGTCCAGGTTTAGGGCAAATTTGGGAGAGAACTTCTGAATGGGATCTTTTCAGAAAGCAAATTCAAGCAGCACCCTCCCCCACAACTGGTTTTGGAAGATTACCTTGGAGAAAAGTGGAAAAAACTGTTTATTTAACATAAATTGAGTAATGTTAAACAATAAAACCTCTCACTGTTCAATGAGATGGCAAATCCAGAAAAAGTCCTTTTCATGGGGTGCAGCTTGGCTCGCTCAGGTTCTTTTCAGTCCCTGTGGTGCTGGAAAGCACCAAGCCCAGGCCCCAGTGGGCCACAGGCATGAGCTCCCAGAGTTTGTCTGGGTTTTCAGCCCAGAGTACGCTGGAACAGATCCAAGAAAAAGGGGAAAAAAAAAAAACAAAAACAGTTCAGGGAACTTCTCTGTCTCTATCTATGTTTCTATCCTAGTGCCCTCTGCTAGTAAGTCTAACCTTAAAATTTTTCTGCACATTATTCTAATAGTCTCTAAAATGTCTCTAGCTGCCTCTATCCTTTGTCATTTCTTTATTTCCTTCTATGCTTTATTTCTAGATATCTTAATGTGCAATTAGAGAAGCAGTAATTAAATTCAAACTGAGAGCTCACAGAAGCATTCTGTTCAGTCCATATTAAAACCTTGGCTCCAATTTGTTGCCCTCCCCACACACATACTTCCATCTCCCTTCTTAGCTGCTGAGGGGATACAACCATATTCCTAAGACTTCAGACTGAATTATATCATATGCATGATTTTATCACTGATCTCTAACATCATATGTCTAACAACATATGACTGTTAGGGAGGGTAGAAGCATCCCTTGGAATTAAAAATGCCAACTTATTCTCTCCAAATTATTACAATTTTAAAATTAAAGAGGCTCTCAGGCAAAGATATGGGGATAGGAATAACAGTTCTTTACTAGTATGTATAATAAAACAAACAAACAACAATTACAGTATTAAGAGCAAACAACAGGAACTCAGTCGTTTTAGCCGCAGGCACCTTCTCCTTTGATGCAGTTCCGGGCACAGCCGACAGGGGCGCTGGTGACTCCCTGTGGACAGGGTAGGTGCGGTGATTCCCCTGCGGCTGCAGGGGGCGCTGTGGCGCGGGTTCGGGGAGCACATGGTAATGGTGGCTCAGCGGAGGCGAGAAAGGGATAGAACACAGGCTTTCTTTCACAAACCTCCCTGGGGCAGCCGATCCCGGTGTTCCAGCAGGACTTACGGAAACAGTAAGCTGGGCCGGCAGGAATGAGGGGAAAAAAAACAAAACCCAGGGTGGCAGACAAGATGTATCAGAAACTCCAGAGCTATGGCTGGAACCACGAGATATCTCGGCAGGCAGGGTAGCTACAGTGCAGCGAAAGCTCGGAGCAGCTCCGAAGAGCAACAGGGACGGGATAGCGGCATCCTGGCTCCCAGCAGGGCAGAGAGGGGCGAGCCCAAGATCCCGGGCACTCGAACAGACGAGGATAGGTCTCTCGTTTAGGGAGGTAGCTGGTAATAAGGTCTCAATCCAATGGTTGCTCTTACGAGCAAAAGCTCACCCACAGAAAGGACGAAGCAGTACCGAATGGGGGCTCCGGCGGTGACAGGGAATTCTCTTCGCGGTAAAGTAACAGCTTGCCTGTCCTCCTCCGAAACCCAGAAGCGAGAGCTCCCCGCAGCTCCCCCACTCCCGTTCGGTTTTTTTTTTTGCCTGTTCAAATTTCCAGGTATCCCCTTCCCCTCTGAGTTTGGCTACTCTTGTTTTTCTGAAGTACGCATAAGTACCCAATAGTTAATTTCCTAATAACTTATGGGAAAAAAACCCATAAGTACAAAAAAAGAAAAAAACCAAACCGAACCCCCAACATCATAGTATCCAAACTATTTCTACATAGGTAAATTAATTTACTCTCCCAAAAATACAACAATTCTTTATCTACCTACAGGTCAAAAAATTTTATTCATGTCAATGTCAATTTCTGCAAAGTTATTTCTGAGAAATTCAAAACCTAGTGCTGCCTCATTTTTGAAGTACTGGTGATTCCCCTAACCCATCACTTTGAGCCTATCACTCCCATATTTTTGTATCTTTGTGACATGAATCCCCCTTATTAACCAACCCAAACTGATGCCTTCAATTTCAACACCTTATCTTGACTACTTACTAAAATCCATTAATGTGGGAAGGCCATACACCACTCACTTCCACTTACCTACACTTTTTTTTAAATCCATACATTTTTTCCCTGTGCTAACACTTTGGCCAAGAAGTTTTCTCATGCATTAACATCTCTAAAGCATCTCTATTACTTTAAGGAAAACAACAAGCACCGTTTACCAAACATCCCTCTTCCCCAATATCCAGGCTACACATACACTGACATTACTTATCACTATTGCCATTTCTTTAGGTTTCTTGACGGTCTTTTCTTCTATGACTGCAAACACCTCACATGCAGGGTGATTTCCAATTATACCAGCTAGGCAGCCAAGTCCTCTAGGGCTCCCAGGAAATAATCTCACAAGAAGAAAAAGCATTTGATTACAGCTTGAATACAACCTGAGGCACTATAGTTTCTCCCTCCTTCTCAGCCTTGCACAGTAGCATAAGTATCCATTCAAAGCCATCACAATGAAGCTTGTTATCGGGGTCCAGGTTCATTTACAGCCAACTCTTGACCTAAAGCAGGAACTTCACTTTAAAAAAATATAATCGCCAAATGAGAGCAACTGAATTCAGGTGATAGTCTACCCCTCTCCTGTTACTGAGTTTCTAAACTAAAAGGAGAAAGAGACAGTACTTCCCATCTCCTCCCTTTCTCAGCCTGACTATAAATCTTAAAGCCTAAAATTTTAAAGTATAGTTACAAAAGGTCAATGAGTGCTGTGCTTTCAGGAATAGCTACACGTCAGGCACTCAGCCATTTTAAAATAGCAACATTTCTGAACAACTTGCATTCTAGAAATTTCATCCATAAAGTGGAGATTACATCATATCACACAGCTGAGTGATGAAAGCAATCAGAAATTTTGAAGTACTCAGACAATAGACTGATAACTACCCACAGAAAGCCCCACAGCAATTGCAGACCTTTTCTTCTGATCAGGTTTGAATACCATACAGTAAATACAAGGTACATTAATCAAAGAAGAAGAGAAGGTGATAAGAACCATCTAAATAAGCAGTTTTCATTCACTCCACTGAAGGCAAACATCCTAGAGAAATACTACATAAAATATTCTAAAATATTTATTTGCTGCATTTACATTAGCATCCAAAATAAAGCTGTACCAGAAACTTCCATTTTGGTATGATTCTTTTTCAATATCATTCACATGCATGGGAATGCTTGAGACTTTTCCCTTAAAGGCTACATCAAGACTCAGCTTTTTCAAAATGTGCATATTAACACATCCACACTTAGGATTTCACATAAAAGTGAAAATACTCCTACTACTGGCAAATCAATTTTTTTACCATCTTTTTCATATTTTCTTATTTTTACTAAGTCTTGTTCTGGAAAATAAACAAACAACCCCCTTCCCCCTCCCCCCCCACCCAAACTCACCACCACAAACCTTCATGGAGCTAATCCACTGTAATCCACCACAGGGTTTTGAAAGTCTGGCAACAAAACCCAGAAGTTCCATGCTAGTTTGAGCACCCTCACTGTACCCCATGCCATGATGTACTCAGAGTCACTATGGATACAGAGCAAAACCTTGGTAGGTCTCTGCGGAAGGAATCTGCTCTTAACTACAGCAAATATCTTGTATCTGTACTTTTCTTCAATTGTGTTTTTTCTGGAATGGATGACTAGAGGGTTTGATTCAGGAAATAACTGCTAGAACATCTGTAGGCAGGCTAAGTACAAATGCTGAGAACTTGTCATCCTGAACATCTGAAAACTATGACCTGACAAGTTATTTGATCCTCACTTCAGACCATACAATTTCAGGTTTTTTAATTGTAAAAGCAGGGGGCAGATCTTTAGAAAATCTTCCTTCTCATGCCTATCAGCTGCCTCAAGAACGTAAACATTAAAAAAAATAAAGGTATTGATAAAATAGAGATGGAAGAAAAAGTTTCTACATTTTGCTGGACCAGAAGAAGTTTGAAAAAAAAAAGTCTGCTAGGAGAAAGATTTAACAAAAACACTGTCACACATTAGCAAATATATATCAACTTGTGAACAGGATCAGCAGCCATACTAGAATATTTTATAGAAATCTATCCTACAGGGTGAGATTAAAAGCATGTAAAATAGCAGAGTGCTTAGATACTAAGTTTTTATCAGATTTTAAAATACCCATCTCAACAAAGGAGAGATGGGTGGCTTCAAAGAGCAAATGACATGGCTCCCGAAAACTAAAAATCCTTGCTCAAGGATATATACTAACTTGTCTGTACAAGCATATATATGACTCAGCCTGTACGTCCAGAAAGTTAGCTTGCTTTACTAAAGTACATTAGCACAAACATACAAGCCGAGTCAAGTAGGAATATTAACTGAAGTGGAGTAAGTCGATCCCAAATCATCTATGGCTTTTTTGACCAGATTGCTTCATGACCTTCAGCATGACTGTTCCCACCACAGGTTCAAAAAATTATCCCACAACAGCATTCCAAAAAAATCCATCAGATGCTCAGAGACAAGAATATGAAGAGCATATTGAAAGGAAACAGATACGGCAAAAGCCAGAGGAAAAAAAGAGCATGATCTAAATTCATTATGACTGTAAATATCTAAAAAAATAGTGTAAAGCTAGAGATATTAAGCTTATAATCAAATATATCTAAGATTTCCCTTCACCACTTTCACAAATTTGTTGGAGTCCCCTTTCACCCACCAATCTGTGAGAATGTTCCCCAACTGTATACAAAGCAAAACCATACAATATGGTAGGTTCCCAAAATCTCACGTCTGTTTGGCTCTTCTGAAGTCTTTTATAGCATTACTACTTTCTTTGGAGAAAAAAGGCATACATCTTTATTGCTTTTTAGATTTTCTCATCAGATATATCTAAAGATATGCCACAAATGCGCACAGCCTCCTAGCAGTTATCTCAAAAGCTTTGAATGCTTGGGCACCAATCCAGAAAGAATAGTCACAAATATCACCTCATAAACCAGGCAAACTGTTACCACTTACTTGATTAATCTTCTTTCATCTTTCTCATCTTTCTGAATTCTGACCTGAATTTCAGATACCTTCTTTGTGGAAGCTGAGGGTATCACAAGCTTAAGGGATTTCAATCCTCCCCAGAGCATTAAGATGTGTTACTGTTAAGTTTATATTTGTAAGATGCTTTGACTATGTAAAGTGACATTAATCCTATTATGTTGCATATAGACGACTTTTGCAGTGCTTTAGGTTGATTCAAAAATGAAGATGAGTGACTATTATCACATCACTCCACCCCTCCAACACAATCATGCTTTACTAGTTTTTTCTTATCCTTTTCTTACCCTTCTCCCCCTCCATGCTCACCACTTCCCACCATCACTGAAGTAATTTAGACAGTTTCTTAAGGAAAGAATTGAAGAGAATTAAATCCTTTAGTACATGCAATTGTTGAAGTATCTTACCAATGCAGGCCATTGAATTTGTTTGATCTTTGATCCCTGAGTCTGGCTTGGGTCCTTTCTTTTCGCCCAGACCAGCTGGTACTCCACCAAGAAGGTTGCAAAATCTTCATAAACTTTAACCCATTCTCGCTTTTCCCATTCAAGATCATCAAATTCCACATATACCTGGGGAAATTTAAGAAAGGAAAGGCCATACATTATTACACATACACAACATATGTTCATATACACACACTTTTCAATGCATACATTAAAAAATTTAATGCAAGGGGTTTTTTTATTACCCATTTTAATGCTATGGTTTTTAAATTATATAATCAGTTTCTGCACCACAAAAGACAGTTTTCTTGGCAGTCCATTTGTGCTGAAGAGAGTTACATTTACTAAAACATTACCACTAATACTGGGTGTCATATCTCATGAACAAAAAGCATTACACTAAGTATTTAATAGTAGCATTCAAGTAATACATATAGCTATCTACATAATCAGTAAATATTAAGAATACTTCTAATTTTCAGCAGTTCAAATACAAGTCATGTCATACAAATCAACCAACCAATGAAATGGTTTTAAAGGAAAAAGAAGTCAGTTGGAACAGCACCAGAAAGGACATCCTGAACCCGCAGACCTTGCTACTACAAGCAAGTCCAACACACACCAGCTCACAGAAGCAGCTCAGTTTCTTGCTGTTTCTGTCCTCCTGCTATCAACAATAACACCACGTTTTGTTTCCAGCTAGATTAATGTGAAGCCAGTTTGTAACTATTTGATTTTGTGCCATCCCTGTCCCTCCCCAACACAGAACAGCTGTACCTTCTTTCCTCAGTTGCATTCACTAAACTACTAATTTAAATACACCAAACTTTTTGTCTCCTCTTGTGCAGAGCAGAGGGATCTCAAAGCTGTCCAAAAGCTATCTGCATTACCAAATACAACTCTGCTAAACCCATTACATTTCAAAATTACAGAATTTATTTTAAATTAAAAAAAACCCGAACCCTCAACATAGTAAGTTGTTCTCTTTTTTGCAATTATGAGAAATTTCGTAAGAAAAATCAGCTGTCAAAATACAAAAAAAGTCATGGCTTGTTACGCTAAGTGAAGATGGAGGGAGGATGCTTTCCCACTCTTCTGGACTTCAGCTCTCAGCCACACCCAAGACAATTTCCAAAACTGGGGTTTCGTCCTTTATCCACTTCTGAGAACTTGGTATCACTGTCACAGAAATATTCTTCTCTTTTAACTCTGATTAATTTTAGACCTACAACATACTTTCTTGTCTAGACTTTCTGTCTCACACTTTCAAATATGTACTACACAGTGCATCTCCTCATCTTGTCTTTCTCTGTTCTGAGTACACAAATTTCCACCAAGCCACTTCTCACTCCTGTACCCAAATTCATCATTCCAGTTTTCCCCCACAGATACTTTTAACCCATATTATTCCCACTCCATTCCCACACATTTTCCTTTTCCCTTCCGTCTTTAAAGCATAAGATCAAGAATCCTCTCACATCCACTGTTAATTACTACAGCTATAGCCACTTATTCTAACAAAGCAAGTAGAAAACAGCAGCAAAAACTATTTTCACTTAAAAAATCCACTTTTTAATAACTTAATTTCTAGAGACTAATTCTAAAATATGTAATAAAGTTGCAGAGTATTCATTTCTTAATCAAAAGAATTAACAGGAAGAGTAAACAGAGTAAAAATTTAAAACACTGGCAAGAAAGCACATCATATCCCAAATCAGTCTAGCAGCATTCATTATCTTGTATTTGTAGCTACTTCGAAGCCTTCTGCAGAAACATTTATTTCTAAATTCTGTCATTTGATCAATTGTAAAGAAAAACTTCAGTGACAGTACAGTGAAAAATCATTCTCTAAATTCACCTTCCTCCTGGTCTCTCATCCTGCAAATTCCACCCCATTTCAGATTGGTCAAATAATTTTGTTTTAGTATCTGGAAAGACACTTAACTTGGGTAGTCTATAGCAAAGTGTTAAGAGGTTCAGCACCAGACCTCACACAACAGTAGATTTTAAAAAAATAGGAGGCAAGGGGAATAAAGTGAATAAATATTTTTGAAAGACACAGGTAAGTCTAAAAGAGAGTTAGTAGTTTAGAAACATCCACACTAAAAAATACTGTATTGTAGGAGACGCTTTCTGGGGACGGTCAGAGACGTGGCAAAGACCTCTATAATCGAGTTAGGTGTTAGAAGTTTATTTCAGGGCGTGGGATAGAGAGAGAGAGAGAGAGCCTGCTATGAGCCAGCAGATAGAGCTCAAAGCGGGCTCAGGGGGAACAATACAAAAGAGGGTAAGATATGAATACATGAGTTTAAGACTTAAGATTTCTACGAAAGAGAGTAACAGAACAGAACAGAAGTGAGAGAGCCGGGAAAAAAGAGATAAAGAAGAGCAGGAAAGAGCAGCAAGAGAACGTAGTAAGAGAGACAAGAGAAAACAAAAGAACTAAGAGTTAAGAGAGACCAAGAGACACCAAGAGAGACCAAGAGAGACTAAAAGAGACCAACAGTTACCAAGACAGACTAAGAGACACCAAGAGAGACTAAGAGAGTGAACTCTCTTTTACAATTACTTATATAATCTCTACGTATGAATATTCTATTCTTTCACTGACCAATCTTTCTAAGTATACTAATACAGTAACATTTGTGTGCAACCTATAGAAATCGCTATTTTTGCATATTTTTAGTTATCTCAGGGTCCTTCAGACCTTTCCTTATAAGGCTGGGATGAGGAGTCTCAGCTTGGTTTTATTGCAGGAAAGAATGTGTTCTGGCATACCAGCCCGGTTTCTTTGAATTATTCAAACCGTGCTATCATTTGTATTTCTTCCTTAGCCTTTCTGGCTACAAAGTCATATTTATAATTTCTTTCTAATTCTACCTTCCCAACACTGTATCTTCTGGACACTGGCCTAAACTTGTAGATAGCTGTGATACAACCTAATGTTTGTGTGCAAGTTTTGCACCCCAAATAAACCACAATCTGGTGCAGCAACAGTGGGAGCTATTGCTGAGCTATTTTCAGAGTATCCTGGCACCATCCAATTAGATCTTCAAAGGAGCAGTTCCAAGAAAAGTGGAAAATGGGAGTGTGGCACATAGCCAGTCTGCCATTGCTCAGTGCACCATATTCTGCCTCTAGCACGATATACACACACGATACTTGGGAATTGATTCTGCCAGCTTCCACCACTTTCAGGTTTCCATGACAAGACTTAACTATCTGCTGGCTTTTAAAGTTTATTTTTGAAAAGCAGAAGCAAGAGAGACAAAATGCATTGCCTAGTCATTGCCTATTCCCCTCTTGGCTGGGAAATTAATTTTTCTAAGGCAACGGTAGCCTCTGAAGAATAGAGGCTTCCCCTTTCTCTGTACAGTGACCTCCCACACACAGATGAGCACTATCTCAAACAGCACAATTTATGAAAGGGAGTAAAAAGGGGAAAAGATGAGGAAAGGAAGCAACCCAGCTTCCTTTCCTCAAAACAAAATAAAATGTTTTGTTTTAGACTCCTTAGAGGGTCTAACTTTGTTTACAAAAACTCTAAAGAGTGCAAAGCCTAAAAATATTTAATCTTTTTAGCTCCACTGACAAAACTCTATACAGCAAGAAACTACATTTGCCTCCCTAAGGATGAATGTTGATTTTGAGACTTTTCAGCCAAATTTTTCTTCCTTGCCTTGTCAGCTATTTGTGAATAGAGATTATATGTTTGTGTGCCCAGAGCAGCTGAAGTCTTCACACCATGTATGCATTCTCTTGAATAAAAAGGAGAATTTCCCACTGCAGTGATATTATATTTATAATTGGCATTAATGTGCTAATTTTGTAACTCATTGCTATTTTCCAACAGGAAGCAGCATAAGCTTTTAACATGCTTTTCCAAGGAAAGCAAGACAACAAATTTATTTCCAATGGAGTCAGCCAAGCAATTGCAACAAAATATTGTTACTTCAAAGCAGAAACACAACAATCATGGTGAAATTCTCTACATGCAGTGCTGTGATCCAGAGTTTTCCAGTCATTTCTGCTCCAAATAAATACACCTGACCAAACAAATTCTGAAACTCTTTAGAACTGTCATGAAAGCAATGTTGATTTCCAAAAAGTTTTACTTAAAACGTTAAAAAGTATAGTCCATGCATCATCCACTTTTTAAAACTAATTGAGTGCATTGTTATCCAAATTCTGTTTGCTCTCCTAAGGGAAGAGAGTACAGTTTCCCCTTTATCACCTAATAATTGTTAGCAAAATGTTTACTTCTAGGAAAGTTCTTTCTAGGAAGAAAAAAATATAAGCAACCTTTCTGAAGATGTTTTCAATAGGGCCAAGAAAACACTACTTCAGTACAATATTAAATGGTCTTTCGTCAACATCAGTTTCCCTACTATCTTCAAGGTGAGTCTCAGAGTGCATCTCACTGAGTTTCACCCTAGAATATTATGCCATGTTCCATTATTACACATATATACTTTATAAGCAAATTATAAGTGTTGAGAACTCCAAACTCAAATTACCTATGCAATTCAAACTTATTATGCAACTTAAGATAGACCTAGATCTCTTAGCATAAAATCAAGATTAAAAAAATAGCTGTCAATTTTCCAACCTTGTGATGTAAGGTCAAGTGAATACACAAATGTAAACCTTGTATGTAATTTAACAGAAATTTACTTAAAAAACACACAGCTATAGAAAAGCATGTTTCAGTGGCAATAAATAGAGTATTTTTACAACAGGAAGGGTGTTTAGCTTTTACAGTCCATGATACCATCAGTGATGGAAAACAAAAATTTTCTGTTTGACACCTCCAAGTTATACATAGTAACTAAAAGAATCAGAAACTACATTACAAAATGTCAGAGCAAAATTTAAAATACAAGTCCAAATTAGGTATTCCCTTATTCCCCAATGTTAATTGCAACCTCTAAATTTTAATTCTGGGGAACAAGCGTTCTATGGGATGTTTAAGAAAGGCTTATTCTTGGCCAAGTAACAAGGGTTCTGGGAGTTTCTTTGTTTTGAAAGAAAATCTACCTACAGGAGGGAAAATCCAGGCAGCCTAGGGAGGAGGCAGTACCTCCTGCTGCTGCCAACAGAGGTGGATGGAGGTGGTGAGTCCAGGGATCCCACACTGAACCACCAATGGCAGTGATAAGGGTTTGAAATTGGTGGGAATGTTTCCGGAGTTCTGAACCCTGAACAACTCTGACACCTTGCTCAGCTCTGGCCTACTTTCTCAACATAGTACACAACTGAAAATTAAAAGAAAGTACACTAGACTGAAAATTTTGTCCATCTCCTGACTGAGATGGATGTGATTGTGAAACATCTAGCTGGTATAAACTAAGGCTAGTTGTAATTACATAGGGAATGGAGACAGTAAGAGTGCTTTTATAAAACTTAATCTTCCCATCCTGTTCCAAATATCCTTGACTTCTCAGGTTTTTACAAACTGTTTCTTTCATGGAGATGGCATTACCCAGCAGTCAAGTCTTTCTAAATATGTCTTAACCTAATCAAATGCAAAGCACAAGTTACTATAAAGCAAAACAGCTTAACAAAGGAAAATTATTACTCTGTTATGCAAGTGCTATCCATTTCCACATGGAAAAGTGGTGAAATAGCAACCAAAGGCAGCGGTAGGGAATTTTCTTTAATAAAAGGCTTGCAATGTTGCTTTTTGTTACCAGAATTTCCTCAGTCGTTCACATTAGCATTTCACAGTCACTCTAGAATAAAAAGAGCTCTTAAAAAAAGCATTTTAAAATATATTGGCATTACCCATATAGCCTAAAAGCAACTGAAACGGATGAAATAATGGCAATAGATTGGTCTTTAACTAGCATGTACTTTAATATTAAAAGATGAGGCTTACTGCCTCCATGTATTCTTAAAAATAGACAGCATTTTTACTGCAGATCAGGTGAGTTCATTCACTTGTATTTGCAGTCAAGAAAGTACATCGTTTTGACAAAAAGTACTAAATGTACCATGTATTTTTTAGCCAGGGTGAGCAGATACAATAGTATGGAGAATCTGTAGAAGACCTGAAATTTTCTTGACAAAATCGGTACTCCACAATTTAAGGAACATAATAGCTTGTCTGTAAAATGCAAGAGCCATGCCTCTAACTCTCTAACACGAGAAAAAAAAGCTGTAGAATCTGATGTTTTACAGACATGAACACTGAAAGCTCCTTAGAAGATGGGACAAATGACTAGTGTGAGTTATTTTATGCTATTTCAGCTCTTAAAACATGAAAATGTTTGAACATTTGAATATTCAAATCTGCACATCTGTTTTGATTATTTGTGGAGTTTGCAAGAAGTAATAAATTTAAGGGCAGAAGATTTAGTTTTCTATTAAATAAGAAGAGAAAGTCCTTCTACTTTCAGATGAGCTGTGGAAATCACAAATAGACAATTCCTCAAAGATTAAATCCTGTTTGATATACTGTACTACCATGAAGCATTATCCTGATAATTCTGAAGACTTAAATTATCTGTTTATTCAAAAGAAAATTGAATAGGTGTAGTATCCCAGCAGTGGTCCTTAATCATAAGATGGAAAGCTGAAGTCTACAAAAAGGGAGGCTGGTTCATTATCTGCAGAGTATTGAGTCTCTGTTGCTTCAGGATTCACAACTGCTTGGAAACCACCTTTTTTTTCTTTTTTTTTTTTTTCCCCCCAAACAATTCTAGATCTGTCCAACAGAAAAGCACCAAGACTTACTTCCTCCCATTGAAAGACCACACATAACACCATCCAGCTATAGCTCCATTGAAATGCAAGGAGACAATCTCTCCAAAAACACTACTCTCATTACTGCAGGAAGAATACAATCTGCAGCCTCAGGATCATCTGCTCAAAATTTATAAAACTATAGATGAGCCTGTGTCATTGCTTGAATCACACAGTGACAGACACACTCAATCTGAGGCCACACTTTTACTGCCAACATTGCTCAATAGAATTCAGAGATGGCAGAATAATGAAGACAACCCAGCTCTCTCAACAAGCTTCTGAATAAAGCAGAGGTACCCACTCACTGGAAGACATATGCCATGTGCAGAAGGGAAGAGGGCCAGATGTAGCAAATACATGCTACAACAAACAAGGATTTTCCAAGTAGCTTTCTTATATTAGCTTTAAAAAAAAAAATATCCTACCAATACAGAGAGCCCTTGAAACAAAAACAATTATTTATTTCCAGAAAACAGTAGTCTCAAGGTACATTACACGGTAAGAAACTATCAGCATGTACATTTGATGGTCTATTTTCAAACCTTAATTCTTCATTCCCCAAAATACATGCCTGAACAGACAGTAAAGTAGCCTCTGCAGAAGAAAAATGCAGAAGAAATGCACCTTGCAGGTGCTGTTTGTCTGTTCCTTGTTTTCTGGCAAGAGAAGGTCGAGGGGTGGTGTACCCCACTGACCAATAATGATGATGTGTTAAGTTTACTAACCAATAAGAGTTTCTTTTCTGTACTTTTCACGTATCAGTCTATAAAAAAGATCTGAGGCAATAAACCAAGGGAAATTCTCCTGATCGACTCCCTAAAGAGTCTGTGTCATTCTTCTCACCGTTCCTAATAGAGCAACATCTGGTGACCGCCGACGTGATGTGCATCTGATGACCCCCGAGGTTTGGTGCAACCAGCAGACAACGAGCCAGCCGCTTCCCCCACAGAGGGGTGAGAATCTCCCGGGCTTTCCTGGAGGGAGCTGGTTTTTAGACCAACGGGATAGTGTAGCCCTGCCAGTGAGCAGGCTTGGAATGGCTTATTTTGACGAACCTAGAGCTTAAAGTCCCAGGTTAAGCCACTGCGTCTGCACCATTGCATTCGCGGGGTCAAGATAGACGGTTCTCACAATGGGGAACTGCAATTCAACTAATGGTCAGCTTGTCTTCTCTGCGTGGCAGGATGCCTTGCCACGCATGGGACTCAGTATTTCTGAAGATACTATGCGCGCTTTGTTGCAGTGGGTAAAAGCGCAAGGTTTTACTGTGACTTTTGATGATGCCTTTGATCTCGACGTTTGGCTGTCAGTGGGAGACCGCTTATGGTCTGAATTAACTGAAGGGGATACCAGCGTGTGCAGCCTGGACGCCACCTGGGGCGCGCTCTGTAAAGTGTTGGAGCAGTGCCAGTCTGGGACAGCGAGGCCGGGATGGAAGACTGGGATGCCAGGGGTGCCTCTTTTGTACACCATGAGAGACTGGGGGATGAGACCGTGAACGAGCGGCGTAGCGCTCCCTCGGCTCGGCCCGGGTCCTCGGAGGACTCTGGCCGCGGGCGGAAGCAGTCTGTGCACCAGAAATCTCCCTCTCCAGGAGAGTTCAAGTATTCGTCGCCCGCGGAGTTGAGGGCGCAAGCTTCGTCAACAGACAGGCGGCAGGGGAACAGCGACCCCCTGCCTGCGCCCTCCGCGGTGCCTTCACCAGCGCTGCAAGCACCACCGCGAGCGGCCGTGGGGGGTTCTCCTGCCCCCCCGCTGCCCTCCACGGGGCCCATGCCTGTGCTGGCGCCGCCCCTTTCCCGGGCCCACTGCAGCTGTCCTGCGGCCGTACCTGCTTTGGTTTCCGAGCGACAGTCTACACCGTCTGAAGCAGCCAGCCCACCCACCTCTTCTGGTGCCCGGAACGGCCCAGCCGCGAGCCCGCCCTGGGACCATCTCGGGCCGTCCCCACCCCGTCCAGTGGCCGCGTATCCAAAGCGTCGGGGGCGTTTTTGGGATGTGGTGAAACACCGAGCTTTGGAAATGGGGGATTGGGAATCGCTCGAGAGGCTGGGAACACCCAGGACCGGGATTTTTAACGCCGTAGGGGCTGGGGCGGGGGAGACGGAGGGAGGACCGGAAGCCGCTTCAGCTTCTGATGACTGGGTCCAGCTGGATTGGGAAGTCGAAGGGGCACCCCAAGGGGCGGCCCAAGCCTTCCCTGTGTTTAAGGCTGCCCCGAATACGGGACAGACCGACGGGCATGATGTGATGGCATGGAAGGTAGTACAGGATATACAGAGTAAGGTAGCACAGTACGGGCTAGGATCTCCCGAGGTTATGCAGATTAGGGTGATAGACACTGATCTGCTTGCTCCATTTGATATTGGGCACCTGGCTCAAGTCTTATTCCAGCCTGTGCAATTTAAAGTTTTTGAAGATAATTGGAGACAGAGGGCTGCAGACAAGAATAGGCGTCTGCCTGCGCATGATCCCAGACATGGGGTCAGATTAGAGGCCGTTACAGGTGTGGGCAAGTTTTCCAATCCTGATCTCCAGGCCCGTTGGGACCCTAGAGTCCTTGAGCAAGGGCAAAAAATTGGTATTGGAGCATTGCTGAAGACTATAGAAACAGCTGCTCCCAAGGCACGATATGTGACAATCACTTAGGGTTTAAAAGAACCCTTCTTGCCATTTGTTGAGAAAATTGCAGCAGCCGTAAAGAAACAGGTTGAAGATGATAACCTGAGACAGCTCTTGTGTAAACAACTAGCAAGAGATAATGCTAATGAAGACTGTATGAAGATCATAGAGGCTCTTCCAGGAGACCCCTCGATACCAGAGATGGTCTGAGCCTGTGCCAAAGTGGGCTCGGTGGAGCACAAAATGCTCTGGCCGCTGCTCTAGCATCAAAACAATCAGGCTGCCAGGGTGGTTCCCAGAAGCAAAAGGATGCTCAGGGTAAGGCTCGGCAGGTGCAGCAGAATAAAAAAGGAAAGGGAAAGTTCTTGTGTGCTAGATGTCACAAGCCAGGTCATTCTGCTGATCAATGTAGATCTAGCTATCATGCCAATGGTCAGCTTTTGATGGATTCGGGAAGCGTGTACAAGAGCGCACAGGGGAACTGCGCTCCGACAGAAATGAGTTCCCAGGGCACAGCCCCTCCACAGGCCTACTCAGCCAGCTTAGAGGCAGCACCCAAGGGGCTGCAGGAGTGGATCTACACCGTGAACAGCTTCCCTGGTTACTTCACTGATTACAGAGAGTCAAGAAACCTTTAACCACAACCATGTGAACTCTACAAATCCCTCAATCGTATTTGAGGGGAAAATCCAATGGAAAGAAAAAAAGAAAAAAAAAAAAAAAGGGGGATAAAAGCATTGTGAATTGCATTGTTAACTGATCTGTAAAAAATTTATAGATTGTAGAATTTCACTGGGTCTAAATATGAGTGTTCTTAAGGTGAATTTGTCACTTTAGTTCTTTTAAACTTACCTGTTGACAAGTTAGACTGTCAGTTTAAGCAGACTAACAATGTTTTATTTGCTGTGTTAGTTCACTGAACTAGTTGTATTAGAGTCAACCATCAAGTCCTTGCAAAGAAAACAATCCTTAAACATCAAGAACATAAGCCAAAATATTCTAAATCAGTATCCATTCCAAGTCCTGTTGAAGGAGACCTCTTGTGCTGTGTTTGTTCTCTTTCCTGCAAGGGCCCAGCAGGAGATTACAAACACTGCTTTTTTATTTTAAAAACAAAAAGGGGGAATTATGGATGCTAACTGTGAAGCAGGGAGCAAAGTGCCTGTAGAAATTGCAGGCTGCATAGCTTTCTCGGTCTTGCCTGAGAAAGTGGCCTAGGAAATCATGGGGAGGAATTAAAACAATCCTCAGAGACAGAAAACAGCCTTGCAGGTGCTGTTTGTCTGTTCCTTGTTTTCTGGCAAGGGAAGGTCAAGGAGTGGTTGTACCCCACTGACCAATGATGGTGATGTGTTAATTTGCTAACCAGTATGAGTTTCTTTTCTGTACTTTTCACGTATCAGTCTATAAAAAAGATCTGAGGTAATAAACCAAGGGAAATTCTCCTGATCGACTCCCTAGAGAGTCTGTGTCATTCTTCTTGCCATTCCTAATAGAGCGACACCAGAACTATTGCTGCAGCCTGTAGCTTGGATTGCTAAGCAACCATCACATCATGTAGAGCATTTAGTAGAGATTGCAGAGATGACAGAATAAATAAAGCATCCTTCTTGCAAATACCATCCTTGAAAAAAAAGAAAACTATCTAACACAAGTATGTGACTTTCATCCCATAATTTAAAATGCATATTCTGAAGAGAAAGCTGAAGAAAATATGATCTACATTGAAATGAAAGCGAAAGAACACCCATACTTCCTGTGTTGCTCTATTAGGAACGGCGAGGTTGAACGACAGAGACTGTCATGGAGTCGATTAGGAGAAATTGTCGTAGTTTATTACTTCAGGTCTGTTTTATAGACCGATACGTGGAAAGTACAGAAAGGAAACTCTTATTGGTTAGCAAACTACTACATTACCATCATTGGTCAGTGGGGTTCACTACCCCCTGACTTTCTCTTACAAAGAAAACAAGGGACAGACAACAACACCTGCAAGGCTGTTTTCTGTCTTAGAGGATTGTTTTGAATCCTCCTTATGAATTCCCAGGCTAGCTTCTCAGGCAAGACTGAGAAGCTATATGGCCTGCAGTTTCACAAGCTCTCTGTTTCAGAGTTAGCATCCACACTTCTTGTATGTGATTTTTAAATTAATTTCTAAAAAAAAAACCCTTCTCTTTGATAAAAAGATAACCTATAGGAGTGCCAAGTTTTACTTTACAAGCTATTTAAATCACTGTGTTTAAATTATTTGGCATACCTATTTTTCAAATCTTTTTCCAAATTCAGATCTTAACAGCAAAGTGAAGTGACACGCAAACCAGAAATTAAATCATGACTTTACTAGACTTACAAAGAAACCAAAGTCAGGTAGACCCATTTGAAAGATGTTAAATTCCAGAAATGTACTGAATTACTTATCCCAAGGGAGAAATAGAAGTGACTTACCATTTTAAGAAATCACAGCCTATTGAATCATAGGTAAAATAAGCACATCGCAAAAAAACCTCCTGGCCCTTCAGGCTTGAAAAAAATCTAATTCTTTTCACTATTACACAACATAGGAAACTTTTACTATACCTAGATTTCTAAATGATCATGTCTAAAAACAGTAGTTAGGAAGCATACATACTATAGAAACCTACACATGTAATTTAAAAATAGATTTTTGCTTTCAAATCAGATGTGATTTTAAATAGGGTAAACTAAAAGCCAATTAAAAAACTTCCATGATTTAGATGACTTGTTAAAAGCAATTAATCTGTGCTTATACTAACATTAGTAATGTCATACTAAAAAGACCAACACCTGTCACTTAATAAGGAAACATTATCGTTAAATTTCAATTTTAAAAAGATTATGCTGACTTTAGACTGCATATATCTATTATTTGAAGATATAACTAAAACCAACAAAAAATAACTGTCAGACTATTTAAAACACTAACTATTAATAGATTTAAGTAAATTTTTACAATGTAATGCTTTATTAATGAAGACAAAGCTTGTCCACCCGGCCATCAGCAACCACAATGCACTACAAGAGGCTAAATTAAAGTGAATGGTGAAAGGAATAAGGTCACCTCGTAGTCAGAAGTCATCAATTGCTATTGTTCCTCATTCCCAATCTGAGACAGAAACAGAAATCTGCGTCTCCTGAAGCAGGAAACTTAACCAAACAACCTGGCTGCTGCTTTACCTACCAAGGTATGGGTGAAAAGCCACTCGTGGGGAAACAGCTCAACTTCAGTCCTCCTGAGAGTCTAAATACACAGTCTAAATGCAAAGAAGCTGGCCCTTTGGAGATGATCAGGACATTAGCAAGAAGCTACAGTTACTTGAGTTTTTCTGATGTCTCACTCCACCTGAATAGCCCAAACCTGACACACTGCTAAAGGGAATCAAGAGAAGTACTAAAAAGCACAGGACCTTCCCTATTTCTACCAAGACAATCCAATCAGCCATCTTAAATAGATGAGGAGCCAAAACAGCCATCTTTCCAAGTTTCAAAGGATTGACCCTGACTAAGGACTAACCCTGACTAAGGGTAAAAGTACTTATGAGCATCTACCCCAACAGAGGTTCAACCTGATTTATATGCTGTTAGAAAAAGTGGCATCCTCCCAAATCCACAGTGCAGACACTGATTAAACAATGTACTTTGGAACAGCAAATCTTTATTTTAAGTGAAACAGAAGAGAGACTGCAAAAGAAAAGCAAGATTTTGAGATGAACTTTTCATACTCATACTTTGAAATCTAGGCTTGGAAAGGCCAAGTGCCTCTCAACTGCTCTGCGTGCCCACATCATCCTCCACACAAGACAAACAAACCAGGAGTGGGCTCATAAATTTCTTTTTTGTCAAATAAAGCCAGAGATATCAAAAAGATACCAGCAAATACTTAGCATAGTGACAAATCACCAGAGGAAGCTGGCCAGTAGATTTTGTTTGTACTGGAGACATCTTCTCAAGGCCTAGCTCATAACAAGAGAAAAAAATCCAGGAGACAAACTCAAGTTATTGCTCTCTTTCGTTATCTTACAGGAATTAAGAGAACTATGGAGGACTATTCCAAGAGTAACCAGGAAACCAAGCGAAAAATTCAGCAACCAAAAAGAGACAGTATATTGGAATTTTTATAAATTGTCAATTACAAAATGGTAATTTTCTGTATTCTGACAATACAGTATTTGCTCTTGTAATCAAGACTGTTTACCTTAGGCATTAAGTCAAACAGTCTTGATTACAAGAGCAAATACTGTATTGTCAGAATACAGAAAATTACCATTACAAATCTCAGCAAGCGGATGAGAAAATAGCAGTAATAGTAACAATAATCAATCTTCTGAAGCAAGACAAAATGTTAGTGAAATATTTATCTACTTCATTGATCATCTGCTAAAATCTTTGCAGATATTTTCCAGGCCTTTTTTCCATTATAAGAGGACTAGGATATTTGAGTAGGGAAGTTAGTGTACTGTATCAATTACTTTAAAGCTTTATCTCTTATTAGAGAAGAACATGTTACAGTTTTAAGAGTAATTTGCTGTCTTCTTTCCTCCACTTCACATGCTATCTATAACCACACTGCAAACTGTTTCTCCTGGTCCTGGAAAAACCACCTCAAAGCAGAATAATAATGACAGCTTCTGAGTTTCTCCTAGCTAAGATGCAGATACTCGACTTTGGCTGTTTTGTTCAAGTTCTAGTTGTTTTTTTTTTCAATCTAAATAATTATAGTATTCTCTTGTAGTGTTGTGACTGTATTCAGTGCTATCTCACAAGCTGATTTACTGTTTTGTTGTTTAAGAGTCAGCTTCATATTACCACTCCAGCCTTTTAGTTTCAACCTCTTCTATGTGTCATCTTTCAGTACTACATCTCTGTTTCCTTTACACTTGTCTAGTTTTTCACACTGGAGAGTCACTCACTGAAAAACATGCACATATAATTTTCCTGATGTAACAAAAAAGTTGAAGACACCTGCTAATAAAAGATTCATAAACAAAATTTACCCAGCTCATCGTCTTTCCTATAGGTTAAGTGCAGCATTAGACAGGAAAGTAAGATCCGTACTCAAGAGGTTGAAGCTTCAAAGGATTAACATAGACTTTTAAGTTCTACATGATCTTCTTTTATTTTTCCATCTGCATACCAAACTGCAAGGCTAGATTTTACAGAGAAGAATTGGGTCATTACAGTTCACAGTTTGCTAGCGCATAAATGTCCACAAACTGGGATCAAAGTTCATTCAACTCTGAACTGATATATCCCCAACAATTACTAAAAGGCCAGAGGAGATTAAGAGCAGGACTGGTGGCATATGTGAGCAAACATGATATCAGAAAACAGCCTATCAAAGTTAAGCAACATTTTGGGAGCAGGAGAGGAAATGTAACCACGGCTTCCTGGTGTTTCAGACTGTCTTAATCCACATCCTCAATTTCCTCTTTGCCATAATGGCCACTCCTGAGTCACAGATATCTAAATGTCTGAGCAAAAAAAAAATTACACCTCTATAAATAATAGGTGAATTATTCAGAAATACAGCAGCATGATAAGTAATTTAGGAAATAATCTTTTCCATTTTGCAGTCTTAAGGAGATGGTTTACATCAGAATGAAGACATTAGCAATGTGGACAGTCTGGTCCCAACTTAATAAAGCACTCACCTTTTGTCAATGTATTTCAAAAGTCTTCTAATAGTAATTCATTTATGTTTAGCTTTTTTTAAAAAAAAATAATAAATAAAATCAAAAACTTCAGTCACTGATACTGAGTTGGAAGGTTCTGGCCTCATTCCATGACAGCAAACAAGTCACAATGTCTGTGCTTCATATCCATTCTCTAGACCATGAGTACAACCAATTCAGCCCTGTGTTGCCTCCTCTGACCACAAATTCCTTGGGAACTGAGATTATGTTAACATGACACTGAATGTATTGCAGATTGAATTTTGGTGGGTTCTTAGGTGCAACTGAGGTGTTACAAGACAAATTGCGCTGGATCATAGAACTACAAAGACGAGCTCCTCTGAACAACTGACCGCTTTGTTGTTGCAGCTGCTAAGGCTACACCTCAGGATTAATGGCTTCAAATAAACAGAATTACTGATGCAGAAAAGCTTCAGGAAAACCGGGGTGAAAATCACTTAAGGTTACAGAAATCACTCACAATACATATATGAAAATTCTTTCAATGTGTTTGTCTTAACAAACAAATTAAGTGTTATTCATAAGAGAGACTTTTGCTCTGTCAACTAACCTCACTTTTTGTCCAAGAAAATTTATCAAAAATGTGAGGTCATTTAACCTTTTACATCTTATTAACTAACTTATTTCACTATCACAATCATTCAAACTACAGAGAAATGTTTGATTTTTACCTTAATTGCATGATTGTTTTAAAGCTTACACCATATCTGTTGTTAATTAGAAATTGTCCTAGAAATATCCAATGTACTTCAACTCAAAAAAGTGAAGGCAATGAAATATTATGCATTTTCAGCTCCCCTAGTAATTCCTTTCAAAGATCTTTCCAAAGGAGGAACAACAGATCCATTGGTAAGACCAACAGAAGAACAGGTCCATCAGATAAGACAATCAAACCTTTACCGCTTAAGGCCAGAAGTAAAGACATAAGAACAAAATATTGGCAATGAGTATACATCAGAAGCTGCCTAATGAACCAAACTGATCACCTTAATTACTGCATTAGCCATCTCTTGGTTACGTACTAGTGAAAAATCAGACACTCATTGTCACAACAGCAAGGATAATATTTTTGAATAAATGGCATTTTAAAGAAGATTGTGATGAAAATTTTTTTTTTAAAAAGTTTGTTTATGCACAATGGTTTTATAGACTGCAACTTATAAGGGCTGTAACTGGGATTTAAAAAAATCCTCCCTGCAACTGAAAATGCTGCAGAGAAGAGAATAAAAAAAATATATTAATTCAGAATTGTACATAATTTTCTCATAATCTGTTCAACTTTCTGGAGCAAAGCAAGGTTCACCGTATGTCCAAGACAGCTTTTAATGATAGAAATGATACATACAATAAGTGTACCACAAAATGAGGACTGGTACTCTTTAATTCCTCTTTTTTCCCCTTTACTTCCCCACTATCATCTTGCTTATTTAAAATTGAGATACAGTTTTTTGTATCCCCTGAATCAACTATTTCTACACACAAAAAATGAGGGACAACTTCCCCCAAGTTTTCAGTACCCATCTGTATTTGCAAGTTTATTTTCTGAGTAGCTCCTTGAATTCCAATAATCACTAATGCTCAGAATCTTTAAAAAAAAAAAGTATGAATGTAACCAAGTCCTTTTTTGTAACAAATGTTAGCACAAGTTTATCTACTCCAAGCTCTCTGAATCAGAAAACATCTTGAAAATAAACAAAACCATCCCACAAACTGCAATTGATTGCGTACCTACAGTTACACAGAATACAGACAAGATTTTTGGAAAGACATCAGGAAATTAGGTAGTGCCTCAATGACCTCCACAGGTACCTCAAGGAACTCAGCCTTCCTGCAGTGAAGAATTTGCCAATTTTGCTATATTATGATAAATCAGTGCAAGACAAGATAGAGCACAGTCACATCACATTTGTTCTCATTCCCTTAGGGAATGAGCAACAAAATTACGGTTCACGTTAATGGACATGAGTGTTCCCTTCAGGAAAATGAACACACTGTAAGATTATATTTTCAACTATAGTCATCAGCTGCAGAACTATTTGTGGTATCAGATAACTGCAGTTTTCATTGACAGTGATAAAGAAGTGAATCTGTTTTCAAAACATATCAGGGAATGACAACTAGAGTTTCTACCTTGCTCTACAAAATGCCTTCTGCTTCTCTCTATAAACTGTTTAAAATCTGGATGTTATTTCTAAAAGTCAGTCTCATTTCCTTGTGAATTGTATGTAAAATATACCTTCTGCTGCAATCAACTTACTGTGCATAAGAAAGGAACAATTACTGATGTGAAAAAGTCCATTTAGCATTCAAGACAAAAATGCAAGACAGGGAGGTCTGTCTCCTACAGTCAACAAACATTAATTAATACTGCGATAAATTAAAGGAATGTGCAATAAATACTTTTGAAAGTAATGTTCATTATTGGATTCTTTACAGCTTCTTGATTGTTATGTCACTGTAATACAAATAACTCACATATCATAATTATGAAGAGTTTTAAGAACAGCTGAAACCTGCAATCTTGCAACTTTGATCTACTTTGAGTAGACAACAGTTGCCCAGCATTTCAGACAAGTACATATACCAATATTTTTATTCAGTGCATGTATGAAAATTAATAGAGGGCCAAAGGGGGGAAAAATAGCCATGTTTTTCTGCCATGCATTTCACTTCCCACAAAACCAGTAAGATCAAGAGCCATTCCCAGTCATTGCATTAAAAAAAAAGGATGCCACAGCTAAAACATATTTTCTTAAGTCTCCCTCTCAGGGTGGGAAGATCACCACTGATGAACCAGATGAACAAATACTTCACCCACTCAGGGAATCAACTCAGTTCAGTTCCACCATCTCCCACTACCTCATGTTTAGATCAGGCTCAGAAGCAACATTAAATGTCCTGCATACATGCAGGGACAGCTTTGCTAGTTTTGCTTATAAAAAGGAATCAGAATACTAGCTATAGCACAAAAAGCTTCATCTGATTTGGTAGACAGATTATCAGATAACAAAATGAACTGCCAAGGAATTTTCGCACAAATTCACAGGAATCATAAAATAAAGAGACATACCTGACAAGTTCCATAGCACTCGAAAAATTCAGTGTTCTTGAGCACTGAGAGCAAAAGGCAAATATTTGTAAGGCTTTGTAATGTGTGTGGCTTCTCTTACCCTTCCCTCCTAATACTCATGTTAAAAAAAAACCAAAAGCAAAACAACAACAAACAAACAAAACAACACCCACCACATCTTTTCACAGAATACATGTTGCCCAAGAGTCCACACTAGCAGGACTGGTTGTCAAGACTACCCCTTGCTCTCAATACAGTATATCTCCTTAACATGTTTTCTGCACCCAAAATGATGATAAAAATTTTACAACTCCACCCAGTCAAATATTTTTTTAAAAGCACATATGTATACAGGATATCTAATGCCAAGACAAGATCAATCCTCTTGCAATTATTTGATTTTTAAATTTAGAACCAGAAATAGACAACTTGGTAATTGTATTGTTTTAATTTTAAACCTCTAATCCATTAAATAATTATTCTTTCCAAATGCATCACACTGAAAAACAATTGTAGACACCTGAGGAAAGCCAGCACCTGCAGGAAAGGGTTTAATCTGGCAGATGCTGGTGTTGTTGAGTTATTCAACACATAAATCTCTTATTAAGTCCCACCTCTTTCCTGTAGTTCTTAACTGTTGGAGTCTGAGAAAACAGACCTCATTTCATGCTAAACTCCCACCACTAAGCAGCTGAATCTCCTGCATTGCTTAGGATACTGTTCGTGAGAGCAGACTTCACATGGAGTCATGCAACATCCTGTTCGAAGCCAAATGCTCCAGATGGGATATGTTTCACTGCTGCCTCCCCCTCCCCAGCCCATTTAACTTGTTCTTTTTTCTTTGAAAGCATTTATCCCAAACTGATGCTATAACAGCATCAGTTAAAACTGACCTTTCTAGAAAAATACAGTCAAACTAAAACTTACTTAAAATCTAAATGTCTTTATTACAAAAAGAGGCCCACACCACTTACAATCAAAATATTACTTATCAAAATATTACTTATCAAAATATTTCCATTAGCTAACCAATAACCCAAATGATGCATATAAGAAAATAAATTATTTGATGCAGCTCTATTCTGCAGGAAAATCTGCCTTGTTTCAAAAAGTTTACTAATAATTTAAAAGCTGAACATTGTCACACGTTACTAATCTAATGGAAGTTCTCATTAACATAAGGAAAAAACTGTCTAGTGTGTTCATCACTCTGAACACTGGCAGTTTCTCAAACATCTGCTAAAGGTCAGATTTCCACTGCATGGAACCAATCAATGAAGCTACACAAAAGTCCCAGCACCATTGGAAGTGCCAAACAAAGACCACTGTTTTACATAAGCAAAGAAACAGCCTGAAGTCTTCCAAAACACTACCAGCAAAGTTTTTGCTCCCATCACCACATACTGTCTACCTGGCAGTGGCTGTTAAGATTTATTCTAGTTTTGCATTTTAGAGCAGAACCCAGTTACTTAATGCCAGCCCATTTTAACACATGGTTAAATAGTGAGCAGCTGACACCACATACAAAGAAACATTATGAAGAGGGGGGAAAAAAGGGGGCTGAATGTTGACAAAATTGGTGCCTTTGTTTCAACTCGGTGACTTAAACAACAGCCCCCCCCGACTCCCCAGAGTTGTAAAAAACAGATCTCGGAGTTAAAAAACAGCCTGAAATCATAAAGTTCTGCCCTAAAATCCTTACTAAACAACCTCAGAAATATAATCCAAATACCCTAACAGATTAGGAAATGATTGGCTCCTGCTAAAAACAACATGCTCTTTATTTCAACAGCTTATCACATGTCATAAAACCAGTGCTTTAGCAAGAACCCACACAGAAGAAATAAGTGATCAATTCCAACACTGCTGAAACTGAGCTTGTTCTATTTTTACACGTAAAATGTTATATTTATATATGGATAATCTGGCATTGATTTACAAGTAAAACTTTCTGCACACAGAAGAGAAGGGCCAGTAACAAAGCAATCTGACAGAATTCAGGGCATTATTTTATGTTATTTATATGTCACTAAATAATCTTCAAAATACAAATTTAGGCTTCTTTTCTAAAATAGGCCTAGTGGCGCTCAGCTAGCTTCTGATCCCCCATCCTACTTGCCACAGCTAGGACAGACCTACCAAATGGTCCAAAGTCCAGTGCCCAAGGGGAACTACACTCCTTACAGAGGGACCACTCCCTTGGCAAATCCAAACAAAAGCACCAGGCCAGGAATCAGGACCAACTGTGGGTCGGAGATGTGGTCCTATGTGAAAGGAGAGGGCTGTACAGCAGACATATACAGTGAGGCATGGATAAAGGGACCAGCACTCCCACAGCAGGACCAGGCTCACTGGAAAGGGCTGTTTAGCAGCAGAACCAGCAAAACAATGGAAGTACAGGCTGCTTCTACAGATAGCTACCAGAAAGTTTTAATGGTATGATAAAACTTGATATTATCCAAGGCACAAAAATTAAATTATTAAAACTGAATTTAAATACATTTCTCAAATAAAAGACTCTCTGTTAGTTGGTTTAAAGCTGAACAGCAATAGGACACGGGAATATTTCAAGGAGACAGTTATTTCTCAGTATCAGTTCCACTTACTCTTTGAAAAATGCACTCAGCTCCTTTGAGCAATCTTTTTTTCCTGATTGGTTCCTGTCTGATCTAGCTGTTAGTGTCTAGGGTGATCCCATTTTTGTGGGACACTGAGGGGTATAGAGTTCTGTCACATTTCAAAAAATGGAAGGCAGCCCCAGGCCTATCAGTATCCAGCTGTCTTCTTTCAACCATTCAACCAATTCTCCATTCAACAGATGCCAAGAAAATGAACAAACATCTGTATGAGATGCTTCAGGGAAGAGCACAAGGACCAATAAGTTTCTGTGTTTCTTTCAGCAGGTGTGTACAAGTCACCATTATAAAGGGATTTCTTCAAATGATATTTAGAAGCAGTGTTATCACTCATAAGGGAAGATGCAGCAATACACTTACCAATGGTAAATCTTTGTAAGGATCACAGATCAATGACAGATTGAAGAATTTGGGTACTTTTATATGTAAGCATTAGCAACTGCATTGATATACTTGAATATAGATTATATTTTCAAAAATATTGTACTCAAGAAGCAGCCTGGCCAGATGGGAACATAGAATATATACATACATGAACCCAAAGTACTTACATTAGTTCACATCTCCACACACACATATGTGTAGAAGAATATTGGTCTGGCATTCCTATTACTTACACTTCTACAGAAGATAGGACAAGGCATCTCACTTCTGAAATTGAACTGTATTAGTAACATTCAGCAGGATTTACTTTTGGGAAAGATACTGAAGAGTGTTAATTTCTTCCGCTTTCCAGGATACGAATGTCCACCTCTACCTCAGAGAGGGTGCCAGTTCCAGGGACTTTCTGATGACAGAGTATTACCACACAAAAGAGTAAATTAAGTGCCTGGAATGCCTGATAAACATAAACTGCACATACACTACCTTTACTGATTGAATGAACAGCTTGGACATTATCCAACAAAGGAGGAAGAGGGATATTAGAGGAGAGCTAGAGGATCTGTAAAGACCAGTTTTATGAGTGCAGGCCAACTGCCAAAGCATTTACTTTGAACTCTGTGTTACCGTGGCTACAACAGCTTAAATCAAGCTCAAGTACATCTGCTCTGCACTGCAGTACACACAGACTTGTCAGCTTGCTCTGCTTTATTCTGATGCGACCCACTCATGCTGCTTCTAGAGAATCCACTGAGCAGCAAATTATTTAAGTAGTCAGTAATCCTGAATCACAATGTAACCTTGCACCTCAGTTGTAGAGAGAAAAAAAGGGAAAAAAGCTGCCTAAATACTGCTTCCACAAGAGCTATGCAGTGAGTGACCAACCCAAGGAAAGCTTAAGTAGGTCACTTAATTACCTATCCACTACCCTGGTTCAAATAGTTGGGAAGGAATTCAGTACTTAAATCTAAGATTTAAAGCCTCTAGTCATGCATAACTATGACCATCCCCTACGGAATTACAGCACTTATTCGTTCAGTACTGGATTTTTTTTTAAAAATTTGCAAAAGTTCACTAGTTCAAAGGATGTAAAAAGTTCTTTAAATATGTGCTACCAGAATTGCTCCCCAAATCATCTCCGTGCATGTATATTTAAGATTAGCATCTTACAGTTTATTTAGTGAAATAGAGAAAAGTTTTGATTTAGCAGTAATTTTCTCCCATGGCTCTTGAGAGAATGAAGAATAATAATGCTCTCCAGAGAACCTTTTAAAACAACTGCCGTCTTTCCACAACAGCTGCCGTTTACTAACACTCTCAGAAGGACAGATGCCATAGGCTACCACTCTCAGAAGGACAGATGCCATAGGCTACCTCTCTCAGCAAAGAAGAATTTACTTTGCTTTCATTCTTTCTCAAAGCCATCATCTATATCCCTACTGATAGGAAGCCACTTTCTCCCCTGGGAGCAATTGGCTTCATTCCCAGTAGCAAAAACAGAAGGCAAGTAGTACCATCTTTGTTCAGGCAGTTGTGGCTTCAGCTGGACAGAAAAATAAGAAGTTACAGGCACAATGTGGGGAAATGCACTTTTAGGATCCTTTCACTAGAAATTAATCTCAGTCCTAAACATTCTCAGAGCTGCTGCATCTGAATTTGTCAACCAGATGGACACGGAAAGGAGAAATAGATATGTATTTGAAGGGAGGGGTGGAATAAGGAAGAGAAAATTCAAGACTTCATAAAATATCAATAATGAAAATAAACTGCAGGTCTTGCTGCCCTGAGTGAGGCAAAGCAGCTATAAATCTGTCTGAATCAGCTCTGTATTCTCCAGCTGCTTTGTAGCTCCATAATGCATAAAACAGCTATCACATTCCAGTCAGTCTGACCCACTGACTATTAGAAGTCTACTTACTTTAACACAGATTCACTCTTTAGGGATTTTCTTTAGTATGAAAACCAGGTAAGAATGCTGCCTGTGTGAAGTGTGAAAGATGGGTCAAATCAAAGAAATTGCCAGAAGGGAACTACATAAAGACTGAAGTCAAGTCACTCATACAGAATCAAAGGGAGCATTTTACTGGGGGAAGACTGGGGAAGACTGGGGCTTAGAGGAACACTGACACATGGACAAAACAATGAAGACTTACAGAACAACCTTTAGACACTTAAAATATAATTAATTGTGCTTATCATAATTAACTGCACAGATGGAGAAATGCAGACTTTAACAGCAGACACAGGTAATTCCACTTCTCTCAAAATTTCTGTTAAAAATTGCTATGCAATTGTCTATGTAAAATACAATTAGGAAGTTTATGGTTTTAGTATTCCAGTTGTTTGTGTGATGATTACGTTCTTTCCCCATCCTAAAATACCGATGAAACTCTCTGCCTTAACTTAGTAGTCATTAAGATTTCACTGCAATGCATAGAGCTACAAAGTGTGGCAAGGTAGTATTATTCTGCTGAGTTAACAGAGCATTACCATTTCCTGACATTCTAGTGCTATATTTTGTAGTCTTTAATTGCTTTCATATTGTTTTATATTCTTTGTTGTTCCGGTGCAAAATAAAATTAAAGACTGATACATGATAATCTTAACTAGAGCTGTCAAGATGCTTTTATCTCAGAGATGCCTGCAGGAGTTTTGCACTTTAGTTTCATACCTCCTGGAAAATTTTGAGAAGCATACTAGGCAGCCAGCTAATTTAATAGGTTTTGTTTCATGAAATAGTCTTGCATGTAGCACTTGGCAATACTCCCTCCTCCTCTCCTCACTTGCAAGGATGTGAATAGTCAGTTGTAAGAAAATTTAACTGAAGTATCAAACTCAATCAAAAATTCAAAATCAATTTCGAAAGCATAATTACTCTCTGATCTGTGAGCATACAAACACGTGGATTCCTAATTGAACTGTCAGCAAAGGCAGCAGTCTGTGAAGTTAATCAAGCATGTCATATAAAGTAACAATTGGACCAATTTGCTCCTTCAGAAGACAAAAGATCAGAATGGGAAAGAAAAAAGAAACAGAAGCCAAAGTCCCCAAACTACCAAGGGAACTAAGAGAAAGTCCACACTGTATGTCCAACAGCTGGGGAAAATCCAGAAAGCAAACATGTACTTGCAACACGAACACCAACAGATACAGCCAAACTTCCATCATACACATGGTGCCTCTTATTTCACTGGAGATAAAATGGGATTAGTTTAACATCACCTGCTTACACAGATCAAACAATTAAATTATCAATCTGTACAGTTCACACAGTACAAAGAATATTTTTACAACAGACGCACAAATGCAATAAATCCATGTTTATCGCAAGGAAAAAGTTCCACCATACCTAAGCCTGCAGTGCCATATCTCATTGCTGCTCTGGCATCATTATGTGACCGGCAATTCACAGACTCTGCAGGGCCAATAAATTAAGCAAGTGACAAGTTAACCAACATCCAAGAGGTTCACCACAGCTGACATACGCTCCAGCTATGGCTATGGTACAACCTAAAAACCATTAAAATCTTTTAAGACATTTTTTGAATAACTTACACTTAATTACCAAATTATACTCAACCCTTATACTCACAACCTATTAGTGATCAACTCCAAGTATTAGAGATCTACCACCTGCAACCCAGTGGCTGAAGGATACTCCAGATCTCTTACCCAGACTCTCACTAAAAGATTAAAAGAACAAAATTCAAGATGGCAACAGCTACTTACTTGTGCAGATGCACTGGTTCTCCCACTTGAGTGCTTGATCCCCAGAAAATAAAGGGGAAGCACTCAAACAGCCCCAAGATACCCTGTTTGTATCTCTTTTCAATTCACTGCTGTTCATCCTGTATGTGTGCAGTACCCAAACATTTCTGGTATGGTGGCAATTCCCTTATTCTAGAAATGCAAGCACATTCAGGATTATTTGACAGACAGGCAAGAGTATTGCAATTACCAACTCTGACAAGAAGGTTTCCTTTATTCTTGCCTCCCAGAATTAGCATCTTTCCATATTTCTTTAAATACCCAGACAGCATTTAATAACTTCTCAGAACTACATCACATAATCCTACGAACTGTAATCAATTTCTTATTAAATCCATCTCTCAGCTAGCCTGCCAGTACAATTTCACTGAAGAAATGAGCATCATTATGGTCAGCTAAATTTCAATGTGTGGAGAAGAAAGGAAAAAAGAAATAAGTCCCAATGATTAGCACTTCAAGGCTTTGTCTAGAAAACTTTCCTCTGATGTTTCAAGTCTACCTTCCCAAATAGCATTCAACACTTGACAGAAACAAAGGCACAAATGCAAACTGTGCTACTATATTGCTAGAAATTGCAATGCCTATAAAAACAGATAAATAAAAGTGACAAATCTCAGCACTACAGTTCTAAATCCTTTCTTTTACTATACAACCATTTCTCAGGATAGTGTATCTACTACTACTAGTAACTGCCTCCCATCTACCCATGTTAACATTTATAGAGCAGGAAAGAACAAGGTTCCTTTGCATTCTTGAGAAACTCTTGGCCACACACCTGTACACTTTTAGAGAGCAGACTTTGAAAATTACATTTCTGACAACTGAGGTGAAAAAAACCCTTTTCTTCTCCTCAAGTATGTGAATATGGTACATATAATTAATCATTTTAAGGGGGACATCTAAGCAGCAATAACATACAAAAATACGCTAGGCCAAGAAGCTCCTGGGTGGATAGATGACTGTACACAGCCAGGGAGGCACAAACTCACTTCAAACACCCTTCTTTGAGAAGAATCCAACCACTGTAAAACAGCAAAAATCTATACAAAGTCATACATATAAGCAGTATTTTAAGCATCTTCCCCAATCTCTCACAGGCTCCTCTACCCAATAAAATTCAAGTCTGACTTTTCAAGCAGGCAAGAAGTCTTGCCAACCAACAGCAACATTGATCCCACAAGGAATTCAAGCAGTAGAACACTCATCAGTGCTGTAGCATGTTGACAGCTGCTGGGGGTCAGCTGGAACCAAGAGCCTTTGTGCGCTGCACCAACACTGGTGACAGAGGCATTTCCAAAGTGATCACAGTCCATTGTTCTGATATACTGCCAAGAGCAAACTGAGCACAATAAAGGTAATGATTTTAAAACTTTCTCAGGGAAGAAAAAACTTCAACAACAATAAACACCAAAACTCCAACTCCCACATTTGAGTAGGGTTTTTAAGTCTTTCAGGAAAAACATGTAAAAGACATCTTGTAAAAGCTAAAACATCAAACAGCTAGCTGCTGCCAGGTCACCTCCATGTATATATATACACACAAATCGAGTTACTTCCTTCCCCCTTCAGATACAGCATACTAAAACATTTTGAAATGGTTTAAAAAGCATGTTGTCTGAGAAAGTCAAAAGTTCAAAAATCAAGGAAAAACAGCAAACTTGGTAATCTGGCAAGCTTCCTTCTTCAAAAGGAATACTGTACCTGCCCAGCAGGACTAGGTACAAGAATACTACAGAGCTTGTTGATTTATCTGTGCACAAAGTATTTTCATACAACTGGCAAGCTGGGACCTGCTGTGTAATTTAGCCCTTCTGTGAGATTGCCAAAATGGCAAGAACCGGGCATCCAATTTCTTCCAACATTTAAATGGGCCAGAGAGAAACTACCAATGAACTTTGTCCCAGAGAACAAAAAAATCCGTAACAGCAATAGGTTTATGATGAAGAAATGGAATTTACTGTTAGAAGAAGGCAGAACATCACTGCATTAGTCTGCAAACTACCATACCTAACATCTGAAAGCAAAGTCTGAAAAGAGACTCTGCTGATTAATTCCATTTTCCTGCTGCTAAGAATCAACAACAGCATGCAACAGCAGTTAACAGGAACAAAATATATGCCTACATGACCAGGAAAATATTTATTAATTCTTTTTTTAAGTGGAAGGAATTAAGCACACTTTGGAAAGCTCATGCTAGAAGATGGAGTAGTCAAGCAGTAAAGAGAAATAGGTTTTGCATGTGAAAGGCAAGGATTATTTAAGTCAGGGAAGCAAGTTAAACCCACCATACTTGAATGACGTATTTCTGTAAAACTGCATACTCAAATGTAACTGGAAAGAACTGGATCATGTAAGACATCATAAAAAAGGATTCAATATAGTAACACTATTTTCTTTTGAAAATGTTTGCCAACATTGAGATGGTGAGAAAACGCAGATCTACAAGTGAAGAATATAAACAACTATAGTTAAAGGTTCATTAGGTTTTTTACTTCCCTACCAATAGAACTTTGAAGATGTTTGCCATCAAATTTGTGAACAATGCTGTCTACCACTTCTACTAGAAAACCTCCAGAGAGCAGACCATAATTCCTTGTCAAAGTGAGTTTAAACTTCTTGAGTAACACCACAAAGACAGCAAGAACATTATTTTATTGCAGTAAAGAATATCAGCTGCAGGAGGCTTTTTCAGGTACACTTGTACTGAATTCATATTCTAGAATTATCAAAAAAAAATTACATTAAATCATAAGGATGATTCTACAGTTTCAGTAAATCTACTTAAATACTGAAATAAAAATCTGTGTCTGCTTCATCTCTGCCAAAAGAATTTACCACATTATAATCACCCCAAAGTTATGCTAAAGTAATAACTATAATTCCAGTTATTTTGTAACTTCAGATTCTACATATAACACATGTATGCATTAGATCTAAATCCTGGAAAATCTCCTCAGCAGCCTCCAATAGGGGTCACAAGCACTCTCCCTGTCCTCAGCTCACAGGCTAAAGCACAGAAGGGTCAAGGCAACCCACGTGGGCCCCACTGCAAATAAAACTGAGCTGCATGAGCAGAGGGCAAATTGCTGGATCGACAAATACAGAACATTTCTAAGCACAATTGTTATATTAAGCAACAGCTTTTTGCTCAAGTATCCATGCATGTGACTCTTACTTAGCAGCTTGGTCGTGTAGGAGATGGAAGCTAAAAATTCATCTGAAAGATCAGAGGCAATTCTCATTGCATCTGTTCTCAGTGTTTCCATCAGCACATTGTTTGGCTAGCACATACATGAAGACCACGTAGCCTCTCTCCAACCCCTCACAACAGGGACCTCACCAAAATAAGTTATTAAGACAGTTTGAGACCCAGTTGAATAACTTCCAGTATACAGTGGAGTATTTGTTGATATCATCCTTTGTTATGCCTCAATTTCTAATCCAATTTAGTAGTATGTGCCAAAAACTGCTCCTCCTACAACCAAAAGAAACAAAACAATTTAGGCTTTAAGCAGATCCTGCTCCACACAAACTGAGTATTTTAAAAAATCAGACTATATCACTCTGCTTCATCCTGACAAGTAAGAGGCAGATACTTTGGACTGAAGAAAGAGGTTCAAAGACAACTTGAGAAATCTTAAGTGTGATTGCTACTCCATATAAAAATAATTCTGTAACCTTGCTGTAAAAGGTCTGATAAACAAAACCAGTGAGGCTGTGCCAGAACTAAGGAGATTACCTGGGTGTTTAACAGACACATAAGAGAAGTGCACAACAGTTAAGCCAAGATCCACAACCAACGCTGGGCTTTTCTTCTGCCAGAAACAGGCCTCTCTAGAAGCAGCTGACCTACTCAAGGAATTACTCATTTGATGGGCAGCAGGCTTGGAGCACTTCTATTTTATGAACCAGAGGTTCTGCCACAAAGAAGACTGCCTAATTTGTCAATCACTACAACCATAAAATGTTGCAGATTTACAACCAACCATTCCCAGCCTGGACTGCTTTGGACAAGGTATTTGTCTCCCTGTTCATGTAACACTCACTTAACCCAGCTGTGTCTCAGAACATCTGTTTTCCACATAGAATCAGATAGAAGTATCCTCATGTTTACAAGTAGTTGTTTTCAAAACAGCCCATGTGAAAGTTAGTAATCACTGACTGAATGACTGTCAGGTAATGCAAGAGTGAATATATTTCTGAGACAAATGTCTTCTCACTTTGTTCACCATTGAAAAACAACCTGTCTTATATCTGCCTTTTTAAAAAAAGGGTGATGCACCAATGCAACCCTTGTGAGCATAATCACGTACACACATAACTGAATGCAGGCAATGACATCTATTTAGTGCTAGCTGTGGGTGGCTTTGTAAGCTTTACAAATATATTTGCATTTGAAACGTGTTCTGATGGAAATCTTTCACTTTCTGGAACACCACAACTGCTGCAGAAAATTATGGACTGAGACAGCCTGATTTAACCTTGTAACACTGACCCACAAATCTCTACAGAAAAAAAAATAAATCACAAATTACTCTGTTTTCTGACTAGGGATGTTTCAGGCATCCTCGTGTCAATAGATAACTACATCTACAGACTTTGCTACCAAAAGACAGCTCATAAAATTTTGCGAACTGCTTAACCACAAAGACATGCAATAAGTGAAGTATTTGAGTCTGTAAGCCATAGCACAATTTTCCCTGTTTTTGCACTCAGTGAAAATTTGTTCAAAGTAGAGTTATTGCATTGTCACCTAGTATCCCTCAAGAAACAGCTACGTTTTTTTTCGGAAAAGTTTCAGTCAGAAATCTGTAACACCAGTATCTGCAACAAAAGAAACTGAAGCATTGCTATAGCCATTAACTGTCACCCAGGACAATCTAGCATAGTTTGCTGTCAAGCTCCCTGCTGGTTTGACAAAAGAACTGGTGAAGGTTTCCCCAGTGAATTTTGACAGTACAACTTAATATTAAACTGTTCTACCTAGAAAATCAGAGGGGGTAGGAAAAGAGAAAAAAAAATAAATATTGGTATCCATCTGCCCCTGAGATCAAACTTCTTATGCATTGTTGTTTTAATTTTTAATTGCCTGACTGCTAGAGAGAATTGGAGTACTGTAAAGATACTTAATCCTCTTGGAAGGTATCCAATTTATGTGGTTAGCACGGTGTGAATATGTGGAAACAGAAGATAATGCGGCCCACAGATCTTTGGCAGGCTTTAAAATATCGTCTTTCATCATAAAATTACTCTATTTTAAGTTGGTGATTGAAAGGTACTAATAAGGCATTTGGGTTGATGACTACTGCAGTGGAGAATTGCTGCATTTCTAGAAGAATTTAAAGATTCTTGGCTCTTTTTAATAGTTTTTCAAAGTCCTCTATTTAACATTTCCTATCTAGCACAGCAGTTATCTGCACATTGAGATCTCTGTCAGGATAAGGCTAAGAAACAACTTGCATTAACCACCTGTTTTACTTCACTGATACCACTCCTTCTACTGGGGCCACAGCAGAGAACAAGTGAACAGTCTTGGTTACTAGTCAACTTTGAGGGAACCGTAAAAAATCTGCTTTAGAAGCTACAGGCAGAAATCTGGTTTAAAACCTATAAAAACAAGAGGCATTTAAAGATCTTCCTCTCCTGAAAAAGTATTCCTGAAAGAGTATCAAGGAAAATAAAGAGCAGGGTATATTCTAACTTGAGTCACTTAGCTGCACAATTATTGCTCAAGACAGCACTGCAAACTTGAAAATCAACAGGCATTTTTTCCCTTCCTTTTTTGTTAACCTTTCTTCAGTGAAGCTTCTTTCCCATCTCCTCTTATTACATCCAAAATGCATGAATATAAGTTTTCCCAGATTTTCTACTTGCACAGGCTCCCTCAAGCCACAACCCCTAAGTGAGGGAATACCATTAGCCTCACACTGCCTTGCCTGAAAGCTCATAAAAGCACTGATATTGGTAGAGGACTGCTATAGGTAAAGGTCAAGCTAGAAAAGCAGATTACTTTTTTGCCACACATCAAAATCTGAAGTATGGAGAGCTGTTATACCAATTAAAGCTGCTCATAGTGAAAAAGCAGCTTCATGTCCTTGTTGCTGAAAGAAGTCAATTTAGATTAGGACACAAGTCACAAGCTAATGCACTGCTAGCAATTCCAAATACACTGTGACTGTAACACTGAGTCTGCAACATCAAGGCACATAAAATAGCACACAGGATCATGTTTTCTTTGTCTTAGCCAATGCAAGATGCAACCTCAACTAAGAGGTCTTTTATTCCTTTGTCCTTGGGACAGAATTCATAACATTTTTAAGGTTGGTTGTCTCCCCTTAAAGCAAAGAGAATCACTGACTGCAAAAAACTGATCATGAATGGTATCTATTAAAGCCATCAAATCACTGGTCACAACCCCCTTTCTACAGAACATCTTGATGTTTCTGAAAGTTTCACTGCCCTGGAATGGATATGCTGGTTATAGATATCTGGGTTCAAGTTTAATAGGCTTTCTGGGACAATCGGAATTCTTTCATTTGTATTCCCCTTTGAGGTATCTTAGCACGGAAGGCTCCCTAGCCTTCTGCACACATTCCTTTTGAAACCTGCCTCTGAACTTTGAGTATCCTAATAAAAGGTGGAGGTCTGCTCAGCAAGAGTAACAGTGTATAAATCCTCAATAAGGAAAAGTGGTTAGACCTCATTATTGTTTATCTATTTTAAGTGGCACCCAAATGTTCTGACCACTGGCAGCATTCAGTGTATCATCCACAGAACACCTTAACAAAATTTATGTATTTTGAAATAGAGAGGCAATGAAGTTTCGCAGACATCTTGTTGCTTTATTGGGGCCCATCAGTGATAGAGATATCTCTTCTGAAGTGAAAATGCCAAACCATAACACTGCCACACACCAGAGAGCTGTTTCTAGCTGTTAACACAGAAGCACATGAAACACCACTCGCTGTAGCCACAGTTTATAGGAATAAACCTTCCTGATATAAGACACAATAAGTTCACTTCAACTCTCTGCCCAAGCACTGTAGGACATACTGACAGTTTAAAGTGCCTTCTATGCCCTTGTAAACAGCACAAGGACATTAAGACTCTACACACAGTTCTTCATGGGTACTCTTAATGAAAACTTGCCAAACCTCCCATGCACAGGGTGTCTGCCACTATTTTGCATTTCTTCTGGGTATAAGAACAAAAATACTTTGAAAATGAAAAATCAAGTATCTTTCCACTTGAATTAGTTTTCAAAATGCAAATAAGCAACTACATCAGTCACCTGAACACTAACATGAAAGTTATGACCAACTGGTTCCAAAGTTTCAGAAAGTCTTCTCTTCATAAGCTGCTTTGAAGATTTTTACTAGGAAAATCATCTAACTGAAATTACAAACTAAGCTTGTAGAACTGTTGCTGTAACTGAAAACACCATGTCTTTTTTCTTCAATGTCTGTTTGCAGAACAAGCTATGGATAGTCACTTCCAAAGTCTCACTGATGGCTCAATTATAGTTTATGTTGTCATGAATTTGGCACAATATCACCCATTCACTGCAGTGTGAAGAGTTCAGCCTTCTCTGTCCCTGGGTCTTGAAAGAGATTGCTTACCAGTAAAAGCAGCAGCAAAGCTGAAGTTAATCGAAACTGAAGAGATAACAGGCAAGCAGAGAGGTAATGAAAGAGAATGTACTAGCCAAGCAGTTTTGGTGACATAATTTAATCTGCAAAAAGAAAAAAACATGGCAAAATAAAACATTTTCTGAGCTCCAGTTCAGAGTCTGTTGTTGTCTTACTTGGTTCCAAAGTACAAGACATGAAAATTGTGTTTCTTTCAGCGAGTCTCCTTAAATTGTCCTTAAAACAAAACCAGATCACTTTAACAGACTTTCTTTCATGAAAGGAAGAAAAAAACCAAACAAACAAAAAAACCAACAAAAAAAATCATAACCCAAGAGGCAGTCTCAAATTTTGAATTTATTTATACTTGTGATTTACAAGTCTGAGATGAGGATTACACTGGAAATTCAGATTTCTTCCTTGAAATGGTATGTCCAAAGTCTTTTCTAAATTACACAAATTATTTCTCTTCTTCCTGCCCTCTCCTCCTCCCACCATCTCTTGAGAACTGCCTGAAGGCAAATATAATTGGAACCTTGCACTTGGTGCAGACATGTCAAGAACAAGAACATAATCCAGGGTCATCATCAGGCTAAAGGCAGTGCACTGCACTGCCATGCAAGACAATCAGTGTGTGGATGATAAGCATGCCTACAGCCAAGGCAAGCCTAGCAAACCCGAGACAGGGCACCTTGCATTGTTCTCCAGCAAAATCTGTCCAGACTACCTACAAAACAGCCCTGATAGCTCTGACAGCAATTGTACCCATTCCTCACTCCAAGTTAAGAGGAAAAAACATCAGGTCCTAAGGACAGAGGGGGGAGGGAAGGCTGAAAGCAAGGATCTGCTTACAGTCAGAGCGCTATTAACTATTAATAACAAAAAGGCTGCAATGCAGACAGCTTGAAATCTGGTACAGCTTACTAAATCACGACTGCATTTGAGACCATTATACTGCAGTATAATGGTATATTATACCAGCCACAGTTCGCTTTCTGTAAGAAATTCATACATTTAATATGAAGACCACAGCACATGTTTCCAGCAATACTATACTTCTAATGCTGCTAGCAGTTCAAAAATTCATAAAGATTTCTTCTAGTTAAACATTTCATTTTAAAAGTAGTTATTTCTAAAAGAGGATGTTTTATGCCAAACAATTTACAGATGCTATTTAATAAAGCATAAGATCTGAGTGTGAAATACCACTGGGGAGAGAGATGAAATGCACATCATACATACCTAACAAAGTTCCTTCACTAGGAGGAAATTATGATTAAGTTTCCTCTAGGAAGAGCCCTGTGAAAGCCAGCCTCTTATGCCAAGACAATGCAACTTCTTTGCAACTCACGTCAGAGAACTGGCAATCAGTAAGCAGTTCATACTATAATTAATAAGCAAGGTACAGCAGAGATACTGTGTACCAGTTAGGGCTGGGGATGGTTTGCTTTGTGATTTTTTTTTAATTTCAGTACACGAGTGGCTTAGGTGGAACCCTCTATGCGTATCTAAACAAATCAATTCAGCTAATCCTACTTTTTTCCCATCCAGACATTTCAAAGTGTATTGATGTGACCTTTCAGGTGCATTCTTCCTTGCTGAAATACAGAGTCACTGCTCTTTTCCAGACTGACAGGAGGACAAAAGGCTAAAGGAAAACAGGGAAGACCATCTGCAGGGTGAAAGGTTGGATCACACTAGTGCTATTGTCAGAGTATAGGATAGGCAATGCCAGGGGTCTCAGAGCTGTGAGATGAGGAAAGAGCAAATTGGGATGAAAATGTCTGTGCTGAAGCAAAGTGAGGATGCTCCAGGAAGGGGAGATGCACCCATTTTAGTGCATTAAGTTCCCCTGTTCTCCTCACCACATTCATCCTTCCTGCAGTTGGTTCAAAGCACTGAAGTTGTGCAGTCCTGCAACCCTGCTGTCACCCCACTCAGGCTCCACAGAGCAAGAAGAAGCTAAATAAGGAATCCAGCCCTAGTTCTGGACCTCACCAGTTACATTCTCTCCTTTCTCAAGTGAGGTGGATTTTGTAGTTTGGAATGTATTTTAGAACAAGTGTCTATTTGATCACAGCTGGTCTTGGTCTGTCAAGCCTCTCAAAGTGGAGAAAGCTGCCCAGACAAACAGGTGTTTCCACAAAGATGGAAAATAATGAGGTAAATAACCATTTACAGAAGATTTTTTTCTGAAGTTCTTAAATTCACAATTCATTCACAAATTTACAATGGTTTCAAAGTAACTCATATAAGAAATATGTTGAAGATAAAGAAATAAAGCACATGTAGAGAAGTAATTATATGAAGTCAGGATGGACAGCCAAACAGGACAGTTCTACAACAAAAACTGCAAAGGATGGTCCACTTTCTAGAACAGAAGTAGATCAAGAAAGCTAATAAATCTGGAGTCACAACCACATAAAAAAGATACTAACAAGTTTTAGCTTATTTCTGTTAAATTTTTATTTAATTAAATTATTAATTAAATTAATATGTCAAAAATTTTGTGGATTTGGATGTAGGAATTAACTATCTCTGGGAACAAAAATGAAAATCCTAGGAAAAACAGTAAGCGTTGATAAATATATATTAAAAAAATACAAAATCCCAAAGAAATCAAAAACTCCCACAAAGTTCTTTCTCAGGCTGAGGAACCAGTACAGCTTACTATAATTTCTTTTTCCAGAAGAAAAACTGCAACTTCTCAAAGTGCTTAAGATAGTACTGTTTTTTCCCTTACACTTGGAGTTAAGCATGCTGGTAAACATTCCCACCGAGTCTAGAACCCATCAGGAATCCAAGGCCCAACTTTCAGAGACACAGGAGACCAGAAGACATCAGTGATTTACAGCACCTTGCCATAGCAAGAGACAGTGAATGCTTACTCCTTCAGCGAAACTGTGAAGAACATCTGAGACCAAAAACAAGAAAATCATTTTACCCAGCATTTTCTGAGACTGAAGCTAAAGTACTGCATCTGTCTCAGAGATTCATATTTTTAGAAGCATGCTAAAAAAGAAAGGAGGATGCAGAAAAGTAATGAAAAGCTATTGAAAAGAGGCAGGAAAATCCATTTAGTCACATATAATCAAATTACTAACAAAGACAGAAGAATCTGACTCTAACTTGCAAATATTACCAGGAAATACTTCACAGAAAAACACTAGATACTAATAGGCCACTATGACAAAGTCACAACTAGGGTTCCTTCAAAATTTTATTTTTACTTCTTTTTATTCTCTGCCTAAAATAATGAATAAATATTTCTTATGATTAGATTGTCTGCACAGTCAGCAGCTCCCAAGTTTTTTACATAGGTAATAGGTAGGTACTGAAGTTTCATAGAAACTGCTTTGGTATGTGTTTCTCTTCTCCTTTGCTGTTTGTGAAGGCAAAGCATATTTGCATAACCCAAACAAATCATCTGCTGAGAAGACAGTGATAATGCTGTCTGTGCTGGCAGGATCTGAGACTTTCTTGCATGATAAAAACCAAATACTACACCAGACAGCTTCTCATTAGCAGAATGCCAATAAATTCCCCACGTAATTAATTATGCAGACTGGGCAACAGGAAGTTTCACAGCAAAAATGAACATTCTATCTTCATAAAGTTGTTCTGCCTCATGTATACTCTAGTTTGGGGAATACAGTGCCCAGATGAACTGGGGAACTGAGTTTCTTTCTAACTGGCTACAGATCTCTTCCATTAGTTCTCAGCTATGCTAAACACTGCTGATTGAAAACCAAGCCAAGCATCCTAGCAATGATCATAGACACTTTGTATCTTTCAAAAAGCTTTGTACTTAAACAAATGTGCCACATTATTCACTTGAAAATTCAGCTGGTTTGCAGTCAAAGCTTGCCTCTGGACACCACTGGAGGATTCCAAGATCTCATGGACTTTTCAGACTGTTAAGGCTTCTGCTCAGGAACTAAATGTGAGAATGACAAAAGTGTTAGACAATTTTGGTATCAGGTGGCAGAGCAGTGAGAGGGGAATCACAGGACTTGAAATTCACCCTGTTGCGCTTCTCTGCATAGGAAATTCAATGTATTTTAACAACAATGATTAACCACTATCAAAAGACAATGGACTCACTACTCAGAACCTTCAAATCAAGCCTAAATGTCCTTTCTGGAAAATATGCTTGCGTTAAATGTGCTTTGAAAACCCAGCTAGACAACCTACAATAAAGCTTCATAGCCTCAATTATTCAAGAGATGATTATTACAAATTATCTAAATGGATTACTTTTATTGCCAGGAGTCCTGAACACCATGGTTCATAATTTTGCTGTGCTATATACTGAACTGACAAGTAAATAGCCATTTCTAATGTAAGAAACCTGGATTTTCCTTTCTGTGATTAGGTTCATCAATAAACCAGAACAGTATTTATCAGCAATTGCCAATTATACAGGATCTGCAGCTGCCTTGCATCTGGAGCGCAGCAGTTCATTTGCCCAAGTAAACTCAAGAGTTTTGGTACTTAACTGGCAACAGATTCGTTAGCTCAGTGTCACATTAGCAAAACCTACTCTGGAAGAAAGGTGGGAAAGACCAGCTAAGAAAACATTAGACAAGTTGGTCAGAGTGATCTGTGAATGCAAACACAAGCAACACCTGAACATTCAAACCTACAAGTTAGTGCAACCTATGGTTTGTTAGGATTCCCAGTCAAAGCACAACAACAGGTTAAACTGTGAGAAAGACCCATGGTGAATAAACAGATTACTATTTAGCACAGAAGATCCTGAATCAGTTTACAGTTTTGTTTTAGAGGGTTGTCTTTCACACAAAATACTAAGCTGACTTCTGTCCCAGTGCTTAGCAGCAACATTAGCACCAGACAATGGCTTGCCAGCACATCTAATGCCACCACAGTAAACACATTCTGCAACACAGGTATCCAAATCCTGGGATCTTGCACCTGCACTTTCCAGAATGTAACATTCCTCATCCAATGCACTAAATACCTAATGGAAGTGGAAGCTAAATAGCTGCAGTAGTAGTGGAGCTCATTAAAGAGACATTTACAAAGGACAGAAATATTCAGCTGCCAGAGCAAGACATCCTTCAGCAAGTAACAATCTCAGCCCTTTCTGCTTTTATCCACAAGGGAAGCCTACAAAACTTATTTGGAAAACTGAGCCTAGGGACAAACTTCAATGAACACCAAAAATCATAAACTCAGTAAAGTGCCATAAATCCAGTAATTTTACTCCACTCCTCATGTTCCAAACAACCAACTTTTTTTTTTTTTCATCTAGAGAATAAACTTATTTTAGCACTTCTTTCACTCCCTCCCCCCATCCCCTCAACCCCACTGCTTTCATTTCAAAGACTCAGATGATGAAAAGCACATCTAGTTTTTTCACTCACCAACTACAGCAAAACATTTAATAATGGTTTCTCTACCTTTGAAACTTGGTATGCCTATATAATACAGTCACACAATAAGGCCTATCTTTCCAGAGTTCCTATTTTTTCTTAACATGTTTGCTAAATCTAGGTGACCTCCCTTCTCACTAGCCCTTTTAACTGACAGCCTACTATATATATACATACCATAAGCACAGGATAAGCTTCACATGCACCAAGGTTTTACCTTAAAAAGGCGGTCTCACTCCCATCATTAGGCACAAAAACTTAACCAATTGTCTGAGCACTGAAGTGGAAATTTAGTTTAGTTACAGAACTAAGTTTTGCTCTCACTCTTAGTTCAGCACATCTACCTCTAGATGCTGCAACAGAACTTATTCATACATGAAATTCCTCTGACTGTGCTCTTTAACGCCCTGTGACCCAACATAAGTACTGTTCATCACCTACTGGCTTTACCTTGTTTACTGACTGATACTTTATATTATTTTTTCTGGAACCTGTAACAACACTGATTTCCTATTTTTCGTTAAGCACAATGAGAAAAAGACAGAAAAAAAATTCTAGAGAATATCTATTTTAACATACTGTGGTGATACTTAAGGCTATGTTGATTTTCTCAGGCACACCAATTTTCAGGACTCCTACATCTCAGCCTGAATGCCTGAATTATTACAAGCCACACTTGGGGGGGGGGGGGGGGAGGAGAAGAATTTAAAAACCTTTTACAACAGCTGTCCTATAGGCTTTATTAAAAACAAAGAAGCCAAAAAAAAAGCAAAGTAAGGAAAAAAAAAAAAAAAACAAAACACAAGGGATGGATGATGGATGACAAAGTCACTGGCTTAACAGCACTCAAATTTTTTGCCAAGACACAAAATTATTTCTGTTCCTGCCTATTTTCCCTAGACACTTCCACCTCCTCCTTCCCATTAAACTAAACCAATATGTTCACAGAGTTAAGTGTTCCAAAAACTTGGCCAATATAAAATATTCATAGTAGTTCCAAATTTATCAAATTAGGATAAATACTCTCAATTCAAGAAGCATAAAGTCTCAGAGAACTGCAAGCACATCAATGTTTCTTCTTCCTCTAGCATTTCCCTAAGCCTGTCCTCTTGTGGAAGAATTAAGAACTAGATCATGAGGGCATTTAATAACAGTACAGTCCAGATTTCACATATTTTACTACTTTTACGGGTTAGAAATGTTAAAACAAGGGGGTGTCACAACCCTACTTGACACCTAAAAATTTGTTAGGCAAAACTGGATGAATACAGATCAGAATATACGGAGCACTTCTACTTTTCTTAATGCAACCACAGACCTGATTAGCTTGGCTTGTGAACAATTTGACAACTTGACAAATCAAGTCAGTTCATCACAGAAAAAGGATCTCAACTGTTACATGTTTAGGCAATCCAGGTTAACTTGATTATTACTCAACTCCTCTGTCACTCCCAATTATTAAAATCTCTACAATAAAGTCAAAACCAAGGGCTTCATCCATAACATAAAACACATAAAACTAGCATCACAAGTGATATATGAAAAAGTCTGCTGGCAACTCTAGTTGCCACCAACCTCTGTCATCAAGATGTCAATGATGGTGGGCCTACTAAATTATCAGAAAAAAATTCAAATAAAGTGATTCCAAAGCCTTTAGGATTGAAAAGACAGCATTCAGCATTCAAACTCTGAGATCAGTATTCACTTAAATTTTCATTAGAAATACCTTGTTCCACTTACCACTTAGTTTCCTAGACCACAAATTATGTGCATACGGTTCTAAAGTTTAATCCATTTCAAAAGTTATTTCCTGAGCTGATACCACAGAAATGAAAGAAGTGTATTAGAAATGAAAAATAAATTATCTGTGCTGAGGGAAAATAAGGTCAGAATGTACTTAAAACAGGAGCTGAATCAGATTGCTTACCACAATCATATGGTTAGGGTCACAAAACCCAATAAAACTCCCTCAGTGATACTAACATGCATAGTTTGCACCTCAAGCATACCATGTTTAAGACAGAACTTTCAGTGTTCATCCCAATACTATTTGTTTCTATCATCTCCTTCAAGATTGTGGTAGTTTGACACGGATTGATATTTAGGGAAATAAGTAAGAAACACCCACGGAATTAATTTCTTTGAGAGAAGCTGCTGGGAGCTTCCTCTGTGCTTGAGACAAACCAACAGCTGGCCAGTTCTGAGAACTGACAGCACTTTGCACCATTTAGAAATTAGGTCCACCTCTGTGAATACCACCTTTTAAAAACCACAAGCCCAGGAACTCTCACTATTTGTTTCCAGCCTTGAAAAGTAGCAGAGCTCTGATGAGGCCGGCCCTGCTCCCCAACAGCCTGCACGGCCTGGGGTGGGGCTAAGCCAGGCCCCAATGGCTCCTGGGCGGGGGATGGAGATCGGGGGGTCAGGGGCCAGCCCCAGGCTGGGCCAGGCCCCGGCTGCTGACACTCACCAACAACCCTTGACCCTCACCCTCGCCAAGATGGCTCCAGGCCGAGGACTGCCCATCCCACCCCCAGCAGCTGCTGGGCTGAGGGAGGCACTAGCTCGGCCTGAAATCAAACACCGTGACTGCCTTCCGTGGCCTGGACAAGATTTAACCCTTTCACAGATGAGACCTTCAGACCTTGTCCCTCTCTCCAGGAAAAGAAAAGGACAAAGTGACACACTGGAAGACAACATGAAAATATCAAGGTCAGTAGAAGAAAGAGCCAAGCCTCAGATGGAAGAGGGATGAGGAGATGCCAAATGGGGCTGAAATATTCTTTTGGTAGGGCCATGGAGATGGACAATGATACACTGAAAATATCTCCTTTAATTCATGAAAAAGTATTGTGGGAATGAAGTATTCAAACTGTAGATGTGAGCAGAGGAATCCACTGATGAAGTCAAGCAGATGTTGGAGTAGCTGTGATCCCATGAGACATTTGAACAGAGAAAGTTGATGAAGACCCTTTGCCCCAGGGAGAGAAGAAAACAACCTCTGTTCCCAGAGACAATCACAGAGACAGATGAGGAGAACCTTTGCTTCTGAATATCTCATCCTTTAAATAATACCCCTTGAGTTCATGGCCCATGGACACATCTCTAGGAGGGCTGTGAAAATGGGCGGAAATGTCACGATGGCAGAATTTTTGCCCAGGTGGTTGCTATTCGTAGAAATAAAAAGCCATGAGAGAACTGTTTCTTGTGAAGAACTCTCCATGAAATGACAAGAGAAAACTCCTCTCCCTACATGAACTCATAGAAAACTATTGTATAGTTGGTACTGTTTTAACATCCCAGGTTTTGTCTCTATGTTGTCAGTTGGGAAAGGAAAAAGCTAGGCAGGGTGAGGAAAGGTTTCTGGAGGTTTTATTCTGGTTTTTTATTGTAGTTTTGGTAATAAACTTTCTTTATTCCTATTAAGTTTTAAGCCTATTTTGCCCATCTCCTAATCCATATCTCACAGCGAGAAATGAGTAAGTACCCCGGTGATTTTAGCCAGCACTAAAACCCACCACATTATTTGGTGTGTTGGCTGGGAAACTCAAATTGGCAAATCTAAACCACTATAAAGGTCCTTTCCTTACATATCTTTAAGTCCTACCCTAGTTTTGTACTTCAGTTATTTCATCATTTTTTCCTTTGGACTTCACAGAACTCTGCTCATACACAGTACCTCACAATGCTGTTACACAGTAATTTTATAATTGTTCATAATACCAGTATCTGTCATATGACATCTTATAATGTCATTGCCTTCCTTTACTAATGTAACTTACTGGGATTTTGGTTTCAAAGACTTCAGATTCAGCTACAAAATGCCAAATCCCACTTCTGATGCATATTTAGAACCTGTCACTGGCTACGTATTTTTTTTTTAATAAAAAGGAAAAAAAAAAAAAGGGAATATGTAGAGAATATTTTATATTTTAGTAAAAGCCTGTCTGCACAAACCAGCCGTTGGTATAAGTGGTGATATTAAAGGCTAAAGTCCTTGAAACTCTTCTGAAGCAGAGAGAATGAAAGAAAAACAATATCCTTGTGTACAGGAGAAAGAATGTAAACCAATATGTATTAGCCAATAGTAACTTGCTTAGCCCGTGGACCCTATAAAACCCTATAAAAGTGTGCTAAAGATGGAAATAAATGATGTCCGCCATACTTCTATGAAGACTAGACTGAATAGTCTGAGCCGTTTCTCAATAGAAAGAGGAGAGGGAAAGGGAAAGGAAAAAAGGAAAATTCCATTCCCATCTGCCATATTGGAGTTTTATCCCTGGCTATCCTTCATGTTTGACAGACAACTGAGAAACTCCAGTAGAGCTACTTTGCTATACACCTCAAAAATGTCTCCTACTCTCCTCTGTCAAAAGATTTCCCAAAGATTAGGTTGCAGGATGCAGGATGCAAACAATACATCTCAGTTCCTTGCCATTTCGTATTTCAGAAACTCTGTAGCAGTGACAATTCTAGCTCTGCCTTTGCACAGCATCTACCACAGTAAGGTCTTGTCAAAGAGTGTCCTACAAAGTAAACAGACATGCATGGACACAGAAACCATAATCTTAGCAATTCCAAAACTGACACTTGGCCAAAGTTTTGTCATGTGATACACAGTCTATTTACCCTGGAACATCTCAGTCTTATCTTCAGACAAACAAAATTACATATGCAGAAGTCCATTTTTAAAGTTAACCACCCCCAACCCACCAGGTCATCTTCAGCAAAAATATGCCACTACTAAATCAATTTATTGCCCACAGAAGCAAAGAGCCAACAGACCTGTGTAACCATCTACCATTACCAGAAGCCACATTTATGTCTTTTACTTTTTAATGAGAAATTAGTAGCTTCAGTAAGTTTGATATTCACAATAAAAGTTATTAGTTAGCTAACTCTATCTTATTTCCTGAGGGAAGGGAGGTTTACTGGAGTCTTCCAACTGTGAGGACAGGCCAAGATGATTATAAGAATCCTGAAGTACTCCACCCATAGAAAGATGCAATAAAGAGATATGGTCTAAGGAGAAATTAAAATATAACTCATCATTGGGGTAGGTAGGGTACAAGAAATGCTAAACAGGACTTGGTGTTTTGGGGCTAAACAAGATTGAGTGCTTTGCATAGGAGGAAAGAAGATTAAAAGCAGTGTCAATTTTCACTCATGTATTCAGAAATATCTCACTCTAATATTCTATTTTAAGACACCTTCTCCTGGGATAACTGTCCTGAGGTGACTTTACCTTTAAGATAGCTTTGGGAGCTCGGCCTCCTTCTCCCCCATACCAGGCCAGACAAGGCCGCGGAGGGGAGTGGCGGGGAGGCGAGCAGGCCCAGGCCGGGTCAGGCCACTTCCCCCGGCTCAGCTGCAGTTTCTGCCACTGCTGTTTTACCAGAGACTGCCGAGTAAGGAGAGGCCATCGCAGACAACTCCAGCCACTGCTCTGGCAAAGATAACAGAACCACCTACCAGGCCTGGGCAAGATTTTAACCCTTTCATTACCCAGATGAGACTTGCACGTTAATCCTTTTTTCCAGAGAGAGAGAGAGTAATCAACATGTAAAGAGACCCTATAAACTATCAAAGACAGTGAAGAAAGAAATTAAGCCTCAGAGGAGGTAGAGAAAGAAGATGCTTTAATAAGCTGAAATATTTTTCTGTTAAAGCTATGGAGATGGACAGTAGTGTTCTGAAAAAAACTCCTTTAATTCATGACAGTATATTGGGAGGAATGGAGTGTTTCAAAGTGTGGATTTTGAGCAAATGATTATGTGCTTGTGGTACTGTGAGATGCTGGAACAGAGGGGGAGAAGTAATAGTTGAAGATTTGCGGCCTTTAAGAGGCAAAGAGAACACTTCTATTTCCAGAAAAGCTCACAGAGACAGATGAAGAGAACTTTTGCATTTGAATAACTCATCCTTAAAAATGATATCCCTAGACTCATTTGACCCATAACACACCTCAGAGTGATGTGAAACGGGAGGAGAGAACTGATGGCAGAATTTCCGGGCAGCTGGCATCAGAGAAATAGAAAGCTATAAAAGAAACAGTTTTCTTGTGAGAAACTCCATAGATAGCAGAAGAAGAGTTCTGTTTCTCTACAAAGACTGATGAAAAGACTCTAGCAAGAATTGGGACTGTTTTAACCACCAAAGTTTTTTTTGTCTCCATGTAGTCATGTGAACAAGGAAATAGTTGGGTAGTGGGGGAGAAGAGGGTTTTCTGGAGGTTTTATTCTGGAATTCTTATAGTTTTTGTTAATAAACTTTCTTTGTTCCTTTTAAGTTTTAAGCCTGTTTTGCTCTTGTTCTAATCCATATCTCACAGCAAGAAATAAGTAAGTTTTCTAGTGATTTTTTAGTTACTGCTTTAAAACCACGACATTTATTTAGTGCGTTGGCCAGGAAACGGAATTGGCAAATCTAAACCACTACAATAACATTTTCCATTGTCAATTTTCTCATGCTGGCTACCTTGATTTGATTTTTCTAAAATTAGAAGGTAAGAAAAAACAGAGAACGCAGCAAGATGCATGGGTACATTATTAAACAGCACTCATTTTAAAGCACATCGACAATGACTTCTAGTTGCAATGACTGTGATATTAAGTGTTCTATGAAAGTGTTTAAATATTTCTTTGCAAATTACTTTTATACATTACAGTATAGAAAAATTTTAATTGTATTCTTTTCCCCAGGAGTGCATTTCCCATAATGCACATACACTAAGTTATAGACCATTGCAAGCTTCAACCAGTATCATAGACTAACCTCCCTTCAAAGTGCTAACCTGTTTAGCATGACTGCTAAAGCAGGACTTCATTTTCTTCTAGATGGTTAGTAAAATCTTTTATTAGAGTATCTGAGTAAGTACTTTCCATTTTAAATAATGTCAGTAGTGTTGGAAAACAGATAAAAGGATTACACAGAAGCAACCAACCAATAGAGAAATAGACTTCAAAGCACAACTTAACAGCACATACCACCCCTAGTTTATCATTACTGCTCCCCACACCACCTTTCACCACTACAAGTGTCATAGACCCCAAACCCCACCCCTTAGCTCTCCTCTCCCAATCAACAATGCAAATAAAACACAGCAGAGGAGAGGCCTACACAGTCTATTGCACAAGTAGTAGAGCAGCAATTTTCAAATTCTGTTGCAAAGTGGATATATCTATTTTCTTATTAAATACCTCATTTTTATCACCATAAATGCCAATACTAGTAGGCAATATATCATTACCACACAAATTTATTACTTTCTACTATTGTTTCATATATATATATATTTAAGCTTGATTTCGAGTCAAGATTTACTTATTAACTTTCAGCTGCTGACAAATTTCAGAGGATCTAGATGTTTCTGCCCACAAATGAATTTAGGAGGCTTGCAAAACCAGTGATTGCAAATCCATACACTACCAATTGTGAGCTGGCTCCTTGCCCAATAGGCAGGTCTGCAGTTCCAAACCTCATGCTGCCACTGCCCAGCTGACAGGCACAATAATGAAAGGTATGGAATACTGATGTGGTGAAAAAAACACCTAGCATTAATTAAAAGTAGCTTTCAGCAAAACACATATTTAAGTTAGACATCACTGTCCTCTAAGACCTAAAGGGAAAAAACCAACAACTTCTCCACACTGAAGAAAAAGGTTAATTCTCTAGCCCCACTGGTTCAGACAATAAAATCACACTTGAATAGTAAGGTGGATAAAGCTGCAGAAAGAGTTTGCACTTTACCAGACATCTGATAAATTAATCCCTTTCAACACTACCTGCCTGTTTGAGCACTCATAACTAATAGAATTCAACAGCAGCTTTACTTAAAATCTGAGATTAAAAAAATTAGCTGAAAGTCAATCAAGCAGCAGCACATACTCACAGAAAATTTGTGTGCATTAGCACAGACACACTCAGAACCACTTTTCTGTGTACCACAGCTAGTCCAAACCTACCACAGTATCAGGAACCATTTTCCTCCATCACAATGTGTTTTAGGGAAGCAGTTTCCAAGACCTAAGTTTCCAGAAACTTTCCTAAACCCCAGAATTACGCTGCTATGTTATTATGTCCATGGTACTTAGATACCAGCCTGTAGTTCTCTTTCCCAGAAACCCTGCAACTCTAAGTGAGGTTTGAGCTCAGGCTCTCTGTCCTATACATGCAGTGCCAAGGAAGCATAGTACATGATTGCTATGTTACAAGTGAGTCTCCCTTTGCATCCAAGAGCTGACAAATAGCAAGCAGATACAGCAAAGTCCTGGAAAGAGAAGTAAACAAAGCAATTAAGAACAGCCACAAAAAAACCTCTCAGTTCCACAATTGACATAAGAAATACCAAACTGACAGCTTTAGGAACAAGAACTGGCCCAAGCTGTAATTAATTACACAGCAAAACCAGTTTCATGTTCTGCTCTGACCTTAAATAATCAATGCTTTTTGAGACTTCCTTTTTTCCTGAGCTAGGTTTGAGTAAAGCTATCAATTTAGGTACTAAACTTTAACATTTAGACTTTCCTTATTTACAAATTTCTTAATATTTCTTTGTGCTAGAGAATGGACCCAGAGCACCCAGAAGCCCTCCAGGAACAGATGCCTTCCTTTTGCCAATTTACATCAAACTACATGGGTTTCTGCATTCAAACATCAGAGTCCTCTCTTCTTTCCTTGCCTCCTTTGTTGACTGACCCATACCTTCTACTTCTAGTTTCTATATGTGCCTGTCCAGTCTCTTCATAAAGTCCTGATTAAAGAAAACGCAAGAACTGATAAAAAAGGGGTTTTTTGGGGGGGGGAGGGGGGGGGGAAGGAAGAAAAAAGAAAAGTTATTTTCCATTATTTCATGCCTCCAAACACTAGCTAACTCAATCCTAAGATTTCCAAGGGCCATTCTGCATGTCTTTACATTGTCCTCTTAACTAAAGACAGTTCCTAAAGTGCAGACCAAGACCAAAACCAGACTTCTGTATAAAATAAAGGAAAAACACAGACACAGAACTAACTGGTTATGTCAACTGAAGCCTTAAACACTTTCAACTACACCAGTAAACATTCCTGGAAAACAGATTCCAGGTACCTGGAAATGGGTAGTTACCATAATACAAAACACATCTTAGAAAAGAACCTAGGAGGGTACTGAATGCAGTCCTTTTACCTCAGCCAGCAAACCTAAGAACCCTCTGGATATACAAACTTCCTCCATTTAAGAAGAACCAAGTGAAGAGCCCTGGTAAGTTCTGCCATTATTCTACCAGAAAAGTAATACATCGGAAAACTTAACACTTGTATTCTATGTATCACATTTGAAACTAAGCCATTGAGCAGCACTCAATATTGCCATGTTATTGAGCCATGCTCAAATGCGTTTAAATGTTTAAATTAAAAAAAAATTAAAAAATCATATATCAGAAAACTTGCTGTTAAAAAAACTTAAACAGGGAAAAATATGTCAAAGTATACACAGACATCTCACTTTACCTAAAAAGGCAATATTACAGAACTAAAAAAAAAAAACAAAAAACAAACCAAATTAAGCAGTATCAGTGAGCCATTTTTCTCAGCATCAACAGAAAGCCAAATCTTTTAATTTTAAATACAGAAATCTTTACAATCATTTACTAAAGTAGTACATTCAGTTTTAAAATAAACCATCTGATGGAATTATAAAGTTAGTCACTGAATAACTTATTAAACAAGATTTTCATTTTCTATAGCCTTAGGCCTGACTCACTAAATTGAAATCTTGTTAAAAGCAATCAGTAACAAAATAAATGGATTAATTTATACTACAAATTTTAAAGGAAAAAATACTAAAAAGTAACAAAGCACTTGAAACATTTCTTATTTATAAAAGAAGTTGAACTTCCTTTAAGTTAGAGAAAATGTTGACTCATTCGTTTTAAATGTTGACTCACATCTTTTAAAAGATCATGCAGAATATAAGTACCCTGATAATTGAAACAAACCTATCTATTTAATTGAGAAGTGACCATGACATTATCTAAAAATATTCACATATCACATTCTGACCTACATACAAATTTTAAAATATAACAAATACAGGAGGTTCAAGTGTATTTAGGACAGCAAACCTGAATTAGCCATTAGCAAGCCAGAAATATTTCAGTATCGCCTCCACATTTTTTTTAAACTTTACTCACTGCTTAATTGCTATGAAATAGATTACCACCAAAGTTTGACCAACATCTCGGGATACTAAACGTAAATACATCTGGAACAGACAGTTTTGTTACCAAAACTGAAAAGAAAAATCAACTGTCTACTCCAATGAAGAAATAAATTATTATTTTTTTTATTTAAAACTCATAATGCTACCTTATTTCCTGAAGGAAAAAAAAAATTAACTCAACAGTATTAAATTAAATCTGTTCAGAGCAACCTGCAGAAAGGGAATCTTGTGAAGATATACATCTTGGTGTAGATAGCCATTTAAGGCAAGCAAACTGCACTCTTTGGAATAATCTAGTTGAAAGAAGCTTTTATTTGGACTGGGTTGGAAGGGATTGACAGAACAGATACCTCCTTTTCTCTTGGGTTAAGAAACAGTGAAGGACAATTGACGTATTTATAAGCTCCAAGAGACAAATATGAAGTCACAGAGCAGAGCTAATAAAATCTTGAGTGCCAAGCAAAAATAATGAAACTAATGAAAAAAATCATGAATGGCAAACAAGGGGTGACTGTGGACTTGTACCGCACAATGCAGGGACCAAAGCATACCTGAAACTGCACAAGGGAATCCTGAGTATGATGCACAGGTAAAGCCTGACCCTTCGTTGTCACCAGATTTTAAGAAGTTCACAAAGATTCAAAATTATTTCCCACTAATTTCTTTATGAGAAATCCAGGAAGGCATACAAACCTCAATGAACTCTGCTGGATGAAGTCCCTATGAACAGCTATAAACAAAACACTGAAGAAGTACAGCCATAATCCAGAATTGTAGAGGTGTCACAGCAAAGCATCACAACTTCTCTGAAGACCACAGTACCTCATTCAATTCAGGCCTCAACTATATCAGCTTTTGTATTTTTAACTAAAATGTTGGCAACTAGACCACTGTTAGTTTCTAACTCTTTAAATCTCACCACGGGTCAACAGCCTAAAACTCATTAACCTCCCCTCTAAAAGCTGCTTGCACCATGTCTTGATTGTACATACTTGATCTTGTCCGTGATTGTGATGGATTGGCATTTAAATAACAAAGGGAAACACCTAAGGAAGTTAAAGCTGCTGGAGGCTGATGGGAGTTTTTCTCCTGGCCAAGACCAAGGCTGAAAAAATGAAGTCTTCAAGTTATGTTGTAGGAAGAATTAAGGTGCAATAAAAAGTACAGATTAATGAGAAACTCCAGCCAAAGACTTCAATACCATTTTCTGGTTTTCCTTCTCCAAGATTTTCTATATTGACTGAACAGTTTAGATCACATATTTTCTATAATTACTCCAACAAGTTTCTCTGTCTGCTTGACTTTCGCTTTTGGGCTGCTTGCTTTGTTTTTGAAAGGTAGTAAATTTACATTCCATGTTTCAGGAAAGAAGAGAAGCCAAGAAAAGCAAAAAAATAAGGAAAACAACTGGAGGAATGTTTAAAAATTAATTGTCCTTATCAACACTCCTCCAAAACACAGCTTTTCCAGTCCCTCCTCACCAGACAGGAAAGACTGAAGGAATTTGACTTGGACCACCTGGCAATGAGTCAGCAAGTGCTCCCTTTTTCACAGAGCAATCAAAATTCAGATTTTAAACCATCATTTGATTGAAGAGCCCTGTTCCATTAGCAAAAACTAAAACCATAGTGACCCAACCCAAATAATAAGTCAGCAGTGTCTACTCGAGTTACCTGCAGTGAAGCCTGGATGCAACCATTTCACCATCTGCATCAGCTATAATGCTGTTCAGAACACTCAAAAAGATCTTCGTTAATGCAGAAGTACTATAAGTAAACTTTACTGAGTCATCAGAGGTTTATGCATTTTAACATAGAGATGCTTAGGTTTCCCTCAGAGCATTTAGTTTCACATCTATTCTTCCAAAACTTGCTTTTGTAAGTACGTCTTGCATCAGCAGACATCAAATGATCATGTCATGCACTGTTGTGAACATTTATTTCTTTATTCAGCTGAAAGAAGAAATTAGTCATACTATGTGAATAAGTAATACAACCCTGAGAGGTATTTAAGTCAGTTTTCAGTTTCATTCAGAAGACATTTCTCCTGGACACAGTTGCACCTTAAACGGCTCCTACCCTCAGACTGATCCCTTATCACCTCCTCAGTCTCAGTACAACTGCGTGAAGTGGCATACGGTGAATGGATCAGGAAACTGCTCTGGGTTAAAAAAAAAAAATTAAGCCAGCAGTGCCACCAAGAGAAATGTCTGTGGAACCACAGTCTCCAAAACTTCTAAAAATGTTGCTACTGGAGGATCAAGCTAGATGTTTTTAATGCTCATCCTACATCTTTTGTGCTCATGAAGCTCTGGACAGAGTACATGATTTAGCTCAAAGCCAGTTGCTGTACGCACATGAAAATAAATTCTTCAGGAGCAAATCAAATTGCTTCATTCCATTTAATTCTCAAATGTAGCAGCAGCAGTTGTTTTAAGTAAAATAATATTTAAAAGAAAATTACTAGAAAGCAAAACACAGCAAAATCCTTGACATTTCTCTGGATCCCCTGCTCTCATTTTGTCTTATAACATGAAAATCAGTGGTGCACAGGTATAATATCAACTAACAATAATAATTTTCTGGAGGAATCAATATAATGAAGCAATATAGCATTAGTTTAGCTTAGAATTCTCCACCAGTTTCCAAGAACAAGCTGGTTATATGCAGTGTAGGTCTCAGTCCCTACCTAGCAGGGTGAGGAGGGAAGCCCTCCCTGAAGCAACATGGGATGTCAATGCTCAGAGCCCAACAGTGGGCATTAGCAGCATGTCACAGAGGTGTCCCTTCAGAGACAAACACATGCTGCCAACTTCAGATGAACTTCTCAGATGATTACTTCTTTTCAGCATAAGCAACAGCAGTTTACAAAGTCCAGCTGAATAGGAAAGTCAAGCCTAACCGCAGCAGAGATTCAAGATCACTGATGGAACGAAGCATCTCTATAGTTCTATCTCTATCCACTGATAGTAAGTAGTATTAGAAGAAGGCTGAGTTGATTTTTTGACCCAATTTCCCAAGTACCACTTTTAAAATTCATTCCATTTGATATTAAATAACAGTTCTGCTGTTCTCAAGCAAGTTTAGAGATCCTGGAAGGTGCACAAGAAAAATGGCTTCTTATAAAAGAGGTGCTCATTCTTTACAACTCCTTATGATGGCTATGCCATGCTTTGAGACAGCTCCCAAGATTCACACAAAGTTCCAGAAAAAGAAAAATCTGAGGTAACACAAATGTGGAATACAGTATTTATATGCAAAACATATAAAAGGCAAAAGCAATTTTTTTTATTAAGAAAATATCTCCTACCTCTTCCTAAGAGCCTCCTAGAACATTTAACTATAGGATAAACCCTTTATTTTTCCCTACTTTGCTCACTGTTGATTACTTGGCAACTAGGTAGCAAATTAATTAAATTATTCGTCCCTAACTCAGGACACCTGAACTCTTTGCAATCTTGACATTCAAACAAACTTTACTCAAAATCCATTAATGCAGGTACATTTACTTATTGATCATCATAGACATCATAGACAGGTTTCTTTTAGTCAAAGAAGTGAAGAGGGATAGGCAGAGTATAAAGCACTGGATGCTTGCAGTCAATTTCATAGGAACACTCCTCTGTTCAATCTTTTTGTCAAATTACTATGAAAGAGAGATACTCCTTCCTGAACTCTCTCTGGAAGACAGATGGGGTGACATTCACAGACACAGCATGACAAGTTTAACCTTACTAGAAACACCAAAGGAAAGAGGAAGTTTTCTTTACTGATTAGCCAAGAAAACACTGCCCAGCTGACATGCACCAAACCTATGAGACTCTTGTGGGCAACAATACTGATACAGAAACAACTGAAAATTGTTCAAATCCCTATCACATTTTGAGCTTCTCCCACTCCTTTCAAACCAGATTCAAACCATATATAAAACACATCCTACAAAATTCCTTCATTCAAAGGTGGCAGTGATGTGATAAACTCTGGCATGTCTTCAGTGTCATCTGCAATAGCTGAAGTAAATAACATCCTCACCAACAACATGCTCTTCATCATTAATCCAGATGCTAGTACAGAAACATATTGAATTTTTAAATTCCATTTATTACCAACAAGCTGTGCACAACTAGTCTAAAGCATAATTATTTACTTTCTACAGTAATTTCACTGAAGATTTTTCTGTGTCTTCCAGTTTATGTCAAGGCTAACAAGTCAAAGCTGCAGAGCATGTACTTCTAAAATAAGGAATAAAAATAGAAATTTCGTTTTTAAACAGACCAGATCAAATGTGTTCAAAAAATTAACCCATGCACTTTCTCCTTATAACACTATCATAGCAAAAGGAGAATAGAGAACATGCAACACACAGCACTAAAAATCAGTATATGGCAGAAACCAAATGCAACCTATGGAAGTGCAATTCTGTGCCTCTGTGACAAAGCCAGATCACATTCAGCAACTTTGAGAATGCAGAAGCAGGAACATGAAAATAATTACAATTTCTAAAAAGACTAGGTAAGTGCAGCTCCACACACAACGAATGCAAATTTAACTTCATAATTTAGTGAGAAACTAAGCAGTGTATGGAGCACTTGTCTAAAATATCTTTTGTTTTCTAATTATCAAAAGTTATTTTAAATTATTTTCATATTAAATGTAACACAGTAGTGGTAAGTTTTCATTACATTTTGCGAATTTCCATTTTACTTTTAAGTGGAGGCAAACTCAATTAAAACAGATACACAATCTGCTGATATTCTCTTCAAATGGTTTTACCAGACTTACTTAATTTTAACAATTCCCTGTTTGTAAACTACCAAATATGAAATACCAAAAACTACAATTCACCAAAAGTATTAATATATTGTTTACACCACTATATCTTACTGATTTTATTGTAAATAAAAATCACACAACTGCTTCAAACTATCATTCATATTTAGGCTTTTATGAAGAGTATCTGATATGGTAATTTATTGTCACAGTATATTTCCCTATGCACAATTATTAGATGTTAGTCTGCCTATAATAATGCATTAGACTACCAACTCAATTTTTATCCTGTCTTCTAAACCATGTGCTTTATGATGGAAAAATAAATGCATCAATACTTACAAAATACAGATTTCAGTATTTTAAAATTAATGAGATTTCTTTATTATGAGTTGCACATTGTACGTTTAAAAGTCTACTTCCATTTTCTCTTTCATCACCATGTCAAAGTTTTGCAACCTGTAGCCCAGTAATCAATTCTTATGAGACAGTAAAGACCAGGGAGATCATATGGCATTGACTCCACCTCTTTCCTCCTGGCCATTTCTTTATTTGCCCAGTTATCACTGTAATCAGAGCAGCACACAAGCTTTTCCAGGCAGTTAGAAGGAAGGAAAAATAGATCTCCCAGTTTCCTCTAACAACACTTGGTGTGAAGCTGACAAAGTATACCAAAAAATATAAAATATAAAAGTATATTAAATATACTTTCATGGAGTAGGGGAGACATAGCAGGAAGAAAATACCAGACAATTGAGTTCTTTCCTACATTTTCCTAACAGGACAATATTTTTAACTATGAAAATAACCAATAATTTAGCTATAAAAATACAGTCATGAAACAAATTTAGCTGCATACAAAAACTGGCCTCTTGATTTCCCTGCTCAAAGGTGGAGAGCAGCTAGTCCAGCCTTCAAGTCCAGAGTTCCTGATTTAATGACTAGTTTTGTTTACAGCAGAACTAATGAAACTCAGTTTACTCCAGATTTGCTCCTATAAACCCTGTGGCCACTTAACTTTAATTACATCAGTTGCCTCTAAGCTTACCCATGTCTCCTTGGACTCATGCACCACATAAAACTCCCCATTTGTCCATATATTCCCATACTCACACAGAGGCTTGCTCTCACACTTTCATTAACATTCAACTCTTTGTCATGTCTTCTTGCTCCACCACCTATCTCTGAATGGTGCTACAAAAGACAGCATATGCTGTAGCTGGTTTGAAGCTGGGTGCATGCTGGCTGGCCAGCTGGAGATCGCCTCTTCACTTCCAGGAGAACACCAAATGCCATGACCACCTTGCCTTTATGGTTTTTTGGGGAGAGGGTTCTCAGATGTCAGCTTTCACAGACTAGGGGAAGGCAGTCTTTCTCAAACCCCTCTCTGTTCTTAAACTGGCTGAAATTGACTGGAGGGTTCACACTTACTCAGGAAGAAAAGACACAAAGTCAATGCAAATAGTACTTCCTTAGAAACCAAGATTAGGAGGTAACTCAGTTACAACCAGCTGCAATTCACATTGAAAATGCCCACTGATGCCCTCCTCCTGTCCTGTGGTTCAGGGCAGATTCTGGATTCCTCATTCTTCCATCCCACTCTTGTGGGACCAGGAAAACACAAAATTGACAAAAAGTCAATTTCAGCATTTTTATACTGCACCCTGTGGGCAGCAATTAAACTGTCAACAAGAATTACCACTTCACTCAAGTGACAGGGAGCAGTAGGGTCTGGAGATATTTATAGGGATGGCACACCTCAAAACAAAAGCCATGGAAGGATAACAACAGTAGTTACTCCAGCTAGAATAGCACACACAGAAAAAGGGCTAACAGAAAAACGTCCTTGTATTTTCCTGGGGGCAGGGGGAAAGGATAATCACATTAGCAAATATTGACTAACAAGAAGTTAATGTTAATTATAAACGCAGAGAGTCTAACCTACAGAAACTACCTGTTGCTTAAAGAAACCTTATCATTTTTTTCCTCAATCCACTTCTTTGTGCTTTGGGGCCAGAGAATACATAACACAAACCCTAAATGCTGCACTTTAAAGACAGCAATGATGTCCCAGTAAAGTACTACTGCAGAACTCTTCAGACCTAGAAATTATTTTCAAAACATTCCAAGGCTTCCAGCACCCATAGGTGACTAGAAGTGCATGTACATAGCATAATGCAGCTGCTGTGCAGCTACCTTGAACACCAGAAGAAATATGGCCACGTTAGCACTGCACTGCACCCAGGCTGAAGTGCAGCTGAAGCATCCATCCTGCTTCTCAGGTAGTTTGGATCTATCCAAATGGTGCTTCACTATGACACATAGGCACACCCTTAGTCATCCTGCCTCAGAAACCAGCTGTAACATGACAGTTCTTCCTTAAATTACCAAGAATTGTAACAAAAGAGCATCTGAAGAGAAAAACAGGCACCAAAGTCAAGAAGAGGAGCAAGTTTTTACAATTAGCAGCATGCATCTTTCATTTAACATAACAGACGCAGACCCTGAAACGCCTTTCTCTCTTTATGTCAGCTCTGCCCCTAAAGTTTACAAATTATGGCTCTGACTTGTAAATGTTAGTAAATACGTCCTTAAACCTTACGCAGTGCTTCCATAATTGTATACAGATTCTAGAGACTACCCTGCAAGAATAGCATCCAAAATAACATTCAAATAAAAATAGAGCATTCTAGACAATTTTCACATATAGTCAAAGGCTGAAAACACAAAACATTTCATAAAGAAGAGCATGAACTTGAATTATGAACTTGAATTCAAGAGCTTCTTGAATTATAGCTGAAGAATGGGGAAAAATCCAGAACAACATGCCCTAAATAAATAAATAAATAAATAGTTATAAACCCACCAAGAAAATTAACCCAGAATATAGCAAAAAAAGTCGCATCTCAAGTCCACTTTCTGTTTTTGAAACAAAGCTTGAAGTCTGGGACGAATGAAAACTAGAGTTCTTAATTCTGTGATTCACACTTCTCAAACTAAGCAATCTACAGTCTCTAGTACCAGACAATTGTTTGCCTAATGAGTTTGTAAAAAAGACAACATTCCACCCAGATCAGTGTCGAGCTGTGAACGTCTCCCCCTTCCCAGCAGCAATATGGATTGCCCAGCGCAGTCCGGTGATTCCTTTTTTCAGCCTACGTAATGCCCATTTACACAGTCGTGATATTTTTAAATGTGCTTTCAGAAGCATTAAGTAACATAAAAACATGGAAGGAGACAACCACGGAGGTAGCACAGCACTCCTTTCACTGCGGAATTCATGAACAATATAACGACCAAATCCGAGCAGCACAATAAAACTCCATTTTACAGATTATGCATTCAGAACACCAACCCAAGGAAATCCTGGCCGTGTTTCCTCCCCCCAACAGAGAGAGTGTGTCTGAGCACAACAGAGCATATCCTGTCTCCTTCGCTAACCTACACGCACATTCCAACACCCCTTAGGAAAACAGTGACAGCAGGCATGAAAGGAAGGGAAACAATGACATTCTTTTAATAACAACGTTCACCATCACCGCGCTGGATCCAGTCGGACAGTGCTACGCGGCAGCAGTTTCTGCATTCCTCTGGATCAGCCGCATTCTCCCCTGCTACTCCAGGGGCAGCCTGATTGTACCTCGTCGGCCAGGCCAGGCACCGGCCCTCTCTCACCGCGGCCGCACACGCCGCGAGGAACCGCGCCTGGCACCAGCCGTGACCCTCGGCTCTACGTCATTGTGCCCGGCCGGGCACGGGGCTATGTCGCGCCGGGCCCGCCGCCCCCCGCCGCAGCCCCCGGCCCGGCCCGAGCCGCGGCTCTTACCGCCAGGTCGGGGCTGTGCGAGTCCCGCTGGGACACGGCGCGGATGACCCCAGCCCGCCAGCGCCCGCTCTCCGGCGGTTCCTCGCCGCCGAGGCACAGGAACCGCTTCCCCACCAGCTCCGGCCGTGTCTCCAGCGCCATTGCCGCCGCCGAGCAGGCACCGCACCAGCCGCTGAGCCTGCTGCTCTAGGGGCCGCGCATGGCGGGCGTGGGGCGGGGACGGGCGCGGGGCTCTCGGACTCACAGTGGCGGGAGGGTGGGAGCCCCTCAGCCGTGCCGCCGCCGCCCGACAGAAACACTGAAAGAGGGGTAGGGGCGGGCCGGGGGTGAACGCTCCCTCCCTCACCTTCTCCCTCCCTCTCTCCCTCACGCGCCCGCCCGCCGCGCTGCGGCCCCGACCACTCCGCCCACGTAGCCCCACTTCCATGGAGACCGACGCCGCGCGACGTCTCCCTCCGCCAGGAAGAGCGGGCTAGCTAGCGGCCGCTGGCAAAGAGTCCGAGGCCGCTGGGCTGGCATCGGGACCCCGAGGGGGCTCGTCCCGTCGATCTCTACCCGGCCGGGGCAGCACGGCCCTCACCTGCCGCCCCTGCGCTTCCCGAGAGCAGCTCCGCGATGATCTGACACTGGCGGGGTACCCACTCCCTGCCTCCGGTGCTACGGCGAGAGTTCGGACACAGCCTCTCCGGGGTATTTCCCCTCGGTGGAAGAAGCAGCTGTCCGTTCTCCGCGGGTTCGCCCACACCCTACTTAAGGCGCACCACTCCGAGAGCTCATTAATGTATATAAATGTGTGAAAGCGGGGTACCGGTAAGATAGAACCAGGCTCTTCCCGGCTGCACCAGACAATAGGACACGGAGCAACAGGCAAGGTGTTGTGATGCACTGGAAATGCCACTAGAAGAAGAGAAATAACTTCTTCACCCTGCAAATGACACTGGAACAGATTGCCCAGAGAGGGTGTAGAGTCTCTCTCACTAGAGATACTGAAGAACTGCCTGGACACAACCCTGTGCCATGTCGACTAGGACAACCCTGCTAAGCATGCAGGTTGGACCAGATACCCCACTCTGGTCCCTTCGAGCCTGACCCATTCCGTGATTCTCTGAGAGCCCAGGGCTGGTATGGGTATCCCAAGAGCCAGGCACCAGCATGCTGATGTCCCAGCCCTCCAGGGTTTGGGAGAGCCAGGACAAGGGTTGCCATCTGCAGCGCCTTCGCTCCTAAAGTCAGTTTCTTGGGGAGCTCGACAACAGCACCAGCCATCCACCTTTCCCTACTGCAAAGACTATAGAAATCCCTGGGAATGTAATTTTAGTTTAGTCTCTCAGAGGCTTTTAGAGACAAAACACTTCCGACCTAGAAGACACTTGAATTCTGTTGAAGGCTAGCAAACAGTGGATATCCAAGAAGTCAGCTCAGAGACTCACAGGGGCTTCAGCTGAGAGCTAGGGCTGCAACACCTGATGAAGCCATGCAACCATATTCTGTAGCAGTTGCTATTGGTTTGCTGTTCGTTCCATGGATCCCGTAGTCATGCTGTGGTAATGCCATATTTGCATTTTAAGAGTTTTTCCTTCATGTTATCTGGAGGTGTAGCTTTCCTGAACTTCTGCCTGCCTTTACTGATATGCTTGCCCTCAAGAGAGCGGGTTAATGATCTCTCATCTAGCACTAAAAGCAAATTTGAATAGTGCATTTTTGAAAAACAGATTATGAGGCAAAAGGCATAAATCAAGAGTTCCAACTTCCCACATTCCTGTATAATTTAGTGGAACAAATAACTTCTGGTACAAGAGAAGTTAATTAACAGAAAACAAACAAAAAAATCAATTCATCATTCAACCATGGCAAGTTTGTTCACAGTATTAGAATAATTTACAAGACATAACAATTATACTAGAACCTGTATAGATGCCTGGCATCCCAGGCTGGAATGGATGGAGGTGTGTTCTTTAAAAGCTGCAGAAACAATCATAGTGCATTTGAGCTAAATGAGATTTTCATTCAAGTTCCAAGATAATGCTACAACCAACAAAAGTGTACTGCAGTCTCGCAGAAAGAATAAAAATTATGTAAGTACAGGGCAGTTATCCATAAAGAGTATCAGGAGAAGTTACAAAACTAGTTAAATAAATATTAACTGTATCATGAAGGAAAAACTCTTGAAATGCAAACATGGCATTACCACAGCATGACTATATTCAGGTGGATCAGTATACAAGACCGACAGATTGCTGAACATTTTCCACCCCCAGCAATTTATTTTCTTGGCCTCTCCACTTACCCATTTCTTCTTTGCTGCTTCCTTCTCTCCTTGTTTCTCTGTAAAATGGTAGAAATATGGCTCAGGATATGGATAAATCAACTCAGAACCTCTGTCTTCAACAAAACAAAGTCATGGTGCTGGGTTTTGAGTTGCAATGCAAGCTGTAACCAAAGGTATGTATTCTATTACCATCTGTTAAAACCAGGTGGGGCAGTGTTCTTTATCTCTTCCACAACCCATCCTCCCTCCAGGAGGATATCTTCTGTTAATGGGCCATTCAGTCTCACTGCATGACTGATGAAATTACATCATCCCATTGTGAAATGCTCCAGCCAGAGGGAGGAACCAAGCATTTATACCTGTATATCATCAGATACTCAGAGCACCACAGGAAGTTCTCCACTGAATTCCCAGAGGAGAGACTGGACCCGTCTACACTACTGGACCTTGGAGGAGGACTGCATCCTTCTGCAAGATCATTATTTCAACAGAACCACATTTGTCACTCCAGGAGGACTGCAGCCACCATTTAATTGGACTTCTACCAACACCCTGACCAACAGGATGTCAGGTTGTATTCTGACTCTGTCAGTGGTGTTTTTTTGGGTTTTTTGATGGGTTGTTTTGGTTTTTTTTAATTTGTTTGTTCCACTGCAATTTTATTTTAATTTCCTTAATAAAGAACTGTTATTCCTATTACCATATCTTTGCCTGCGAGCACCTTGATTTCAAGATTATAATAATTTTGAAGGGTGGGTGTGTGAGAGTGGTCAAATAAGAGATTTTTAGCTTCAGGCATTAGCTTGAGCCTGTATGAAACTAAGTCACACAACTTTCTCAACTCTGGCCTGGGAAATCATAAGGAAGAACCCAAACAATCCTAAGAGAAGGAAAACAACCTTTGCAGGTGTTGTTTGTCGCTTTGTTTACTTGTAAGAAAGAGTCAAGGGGTGTTGTTCCTAATTGTCCAATGATGGTGATATGTTGGTTCAATGACCAATGAGAGTTTTGCTTTCTCAGACTCTCGTAACTGTCTATAAAAGGAGATCTGGAAGAATAAAACTTGTTCTCTTGTGCAACCAGGCCAGAGAGTCTGTGTTATTACTTTCACCGTTCCTAATATAGTGCGACAGTGGATGGGGTTACAATTATTTTGGGGTTTTTTTCCATTTCAAGGGAGGTTTCTGCCTTCCTTAAGCAGGCACCTGTCTTTTCAAACCATGACATGCTGTGCACCAAGGCCTGAAAATAGCTTGGACACTAACTTTTTAAACAGCCTGTGTCTTATCACACTCCAGAAAGACTTCTTTTTCAGAAGTCTTCACAGGTATCAAACCAACACATTAACTCCCCTTTCAAAGCAACACCTCCCTTATTTCTTTGATAAATATTAAGGAATTTTTGAACTGAAAATTCAAAGCACCAAAATTCACAAGATTTAAAAGATTAGGGATGTTATTAACTGATGCATCTTCTGAAGAAAGTGGCATAAGGAAGCCTCTTGTAGATTACTACTCTGAAAACACCAGAAGAGTCATCCTGTTCAAGCTCAGGAGCAGCACTCAGAGCCGTATGCCCACAGGCAACAACAAAATAGAGCTGACATCTTCAGGCTGGAGAAGTCACACACACCGCCCCCCCCCCAAAAAAAAAAAAAAAAAAGGCAAAAGAGCTGTAGGCTAAGCCCCAGGGAAGGAGAGCTTGTCTTGGGAAATTGTGGATAAACACACCTCTTACTCCCTGAACATATACAACATATACATATAACACATTGGTTAAGTGCAAAATCAAGATATCTACTGACAGCTTTTTCTAACTTCCAGGTTGAAATGAAGCACAGCCTGTACTAGTTGTAATTTCACCTTCTCCATACAGATAAATGCAACATTTAGAAATGATCATTTCCATTTTACAGGAAGAAAAATTGAGAAAGACAAAAGGACTTTTCAATGTCTTAAGCAGAATTAATATTGAACTAATTCTTTCTAAAGTATGTGCTATATACTTCAAGATCTATCTTATCTTTCCTTCAGAGGTAGCATCAGTTTCCAAATCAAATTATCAAATTTTTAATTCCTTGGAAATTTGGAAAGTCTCATTTAGTGTTTTCCAGTGTTCAGCAGCAGAAAATTAAGAATTTACATTTAACAGGTTGGTTTAAGAGTATGGCAAAGTCAGAAAGTACTTTGGACCTGATTAGCATAAGAGATTTGATAATCAGGATGCCATGGCAAAAACAAACAGAGCTTCAAAAACTGCAAGAAGATTGGATCAGTCTGGTGACAGAGAAGAAGATTGAATCAAACAGAAGAGATGCTGCAAAAATGTATGTTTGTATGATGTTTAACCCAATCATTGTAGTAAAAACTTATTAGCCTTCCTGGAATGGTGTATAAGCATATGTAGCTCACAGTAAATTTGGATTCTGATCACCACTCAGTTGTCTGCATCTCTCTCCATCGCCGATATAAGAGTTTCGTAACTTTAAGATTCATAGCCAACAGAAAACAAATTTTTCATCAAATATAAAAAGCCAGCTTTTGATTTCAAATTGTCTATCTCCTACAGAGAATCCATGGGCTTTTTCTAATGCATCCTCCTTGAAAGCACAATTATTTGAGTGGTGAGGCAGTCATTCAACACTGAATGGGACATAGAATCAGTGGGAAAGTATGATTCTTTAAAGACAGCTATTTAATGTAGATGCAAAGGCTGCATTAAACATCTGGAAGTGCAAAAATGCATGAGAGTAAAAGTTGTGGTTTGTGGCATTAACTCATCAGCTCTACCACTAACATCCTGTATGATGATCTATTGGATCTCCAACTGTCTACAGTTATTCTCTGTCTGGGTCTGTCAACTGACCACTCCTAATCTTTTCCTGTGTCTAGGCTTTCACAGCTGTAAAAAGGCTGCAAATTTGCTGCTATATTTACACTGTAGGTGAATATAACACCCCCACTTCAGGACTTCTTTAATTCCATCCTAGCTGTTGCTACAGCACACACAAAGGAGGAAGATCTAAGCTTACTGCATTTGTGAATCACTTCAACCATATCTGCAAAAGAAAATATTGTCATTAACAAGGTGCCACTCCATCAATGCTGACAACAGCAAGGACCACTACTGAGCATCCATGTGATGTTTCACAGTCAATTTATAGCCTAGAACAGATGAATACAACATATCCCAATTCCAACATTTATTTCTGTTCCAGCTAATGAGATAGCACCTTCAGTACGTTCTCTTCCTCAGAAGTTGCTGACATCTTAAGATATCAAACCATCCCTATATAAACCCTGCCCCCCATTTCTTGCCACTCTTAACCACTGCCTTACACTTGAGTCAGCAAACAGAACTCCTGGGTACCCCACATCTGCTTTAAATACACAGTCGGCCAGCTCAGCCCAATGAAGCTGCAGGGGCAGGTTCTGCTGAGACCTGGAGCTGCTGAGATGTGCTCACCCCTTGACCCTGCCCTGGGGTTGGCCACCTTCCTCCAGCTGAGGATGGCACCACCTTCAACAGCTGGCACTGTTTTCTGCAGTAAGTGTTTAAGTGCAGCCTGAAGGTAAAGCATCATTAGACCAGCACTAGACTTTGGTATCAAAGTCTGTCCCACTCCTGATGGGTTTACACCCTGTAGAGGACAAATTCAGAGGGTGGGGGAATAGACGTAACAAGGTTCTCAGTCTCCACCTTTCCTTGAATACTTACGGACCTAATTCCTAAGGTGAAACTGCATGGATCTGCTTTGGCCTTATCAGATAATATCTCCATGTAAAACAACTTCTTTGAATTTATTTGGAGGAAAACGGGTGAGACAACTTTACTTGGAGGAAAACTTCAAGACACAGATGGAAGACGCCATTTCTACTGGTCACTCAACCCAAGTGAAAGCATAAAGTGATAATGCACAGCAGCAGCGGTGTAACGATTTTGTGGTGCTTCTAGCAGTGTTAGTTTTCCACTCAAGTTTCTTTCCTGCTTTTCATCTTGGTGCTGATGCCAGCAGCTGATGCGAACTTGAGGCTTGGTACTTCTCAAAAATCAGACTGAGCTTTAGGCATATCAGCCAGCCCACAACAGCTCTCCCACAACATACACTCTAATGCCTAGAAGACAGCACAAGAACTGAGAACAAATTTTTATTTAGTTGAGGGGATCCACCTACAGAACAAAACACCAGAAGAGATCGAGCTTACCCAGATCCTGAGTAGCCTCAGCAATGCTGATGGTCCTCCTGAAAGAGCCTGCCTTTAGGCTGCTCCCAGCTACAATGCTCCTTTCTCCTGTCAATCACTCACACATAAAACCTGAAATCAATCACCCTTAAAATTAATTAATCACATTCCCATGAACCTTTACATCCAGTGGTGCTTCTTTCCCTCTCACACCTAAGCTGTATAAAGGCCAGTCATTAAGATATTTTCTGCTGCTGAGACAGCATTGACTAGAGAGATAGCTGAGTGTATAGAAATATAGGCTTCTCTCATGTGGGCTCCTGACATGCCAGCTTTGTGGGTTCTCTAGTGTGTGAGAATTTTTACCTAATGCTAAATACTTAGCTCTTTCTATCTCTGTGTTTTTACAATAAGTGGCTTTTGAAGGCTAGAAGATAACACTAAAAAGAAAATCCCTGGAAACCCAAACAGCTATGTGAAGGCAGTTAGTGCTTCTATATCAGACTTCTATCTTAGTTTTAACATGTACTAAAGTTTCCCAGAATATTGTAGAGGAATTTCTGTGTTGGATGAAAGGTGTTTAAGTAGACTGTTTTATGAGTAGATACTGTTACTGATAAAAAGAGCAGGATATATTCAATACTGAAATAAACTTACAGATCTTCTTTGAATTAACTGAGAGGTGGATTGAGCTCTTATCCTCACTGGAGATCACTAGGATACTGTACAGTAAAGGTAAAAGAAGGGAAAATGCATGACTATATCTGGATAGAGTCTTCTGCGTCCTGAGTTGTTAAAGGTCTTCATAGCACCCCACACATAGCGCACTGAAGTACGTGGACCAGAAGTTCTATAATCTTATTAATATTCTGTATCTAAATTTCTTAATTTTTTCAAAAAAAACTCTTATGTATTTTTTTAAAAAAGCTGTTAAAGGTGCTGCAGAGCAGGAAGCTTCTTCCCTTCGGAACCTTTGGCTTCTCTATCATTTGTGCTGGGGTGGTGCCCTCTTCAAAAGCAGGGGCTCCTGCTAACAGCAGCTTTGGACTGAAATGACTTAGATGTTGGTATTGCTTATCCTGACATAACTAAAACAGGTGACGCTTATAGTAAGGAAATAGGTCATAATGCTGCTTTACAGTACGCATAATAAAAAGAAAATGGGAGACTCTGGGGTTTAGGAAAGGTCTAAAGCTGGGGTAAGAAACAGCTGACTTCAGCTACCGCTGAAGTGTAGATGGGGAATATGACAACATTCCTTATGCCTGTCTGGGGAAGAAAAAATATTAACAGGAAGATGATTGGGCCTTTCTGAAACTGAAGTAGAAAGAAAAGTTCTTAATGGCTTAGGAATAAAAAAAATTAGCTACCTTTTCTTTTTGAAATTTCTGTAACATCCTTTCTCAACCTCACTTACTACTCTGCTTTCCTAATTCCTTTGCATTTTATTAATGCAACTGTATTATTTCCCCTATATCTTTATCTCACCAAGTATCATTGTTTGCCAGTTTTGTCTAAAACAGTAACAGTGCTTATCATGTGGTAAGCACTCTTTAACAAACTTGTCTGATGAATATTTTTATGTGATGTTAGTTCTTTCTTCCTGCCAGCAAATTGTCTGCCAATTGGCTCAAAACTGACACACAGGTTTCTTTCCTGTATTCCAGCTGCCTGTCTTGTTGAATTTCTATATCAGGAAAAGCTAACAAATTAGTGTCAATTGTGTTCTGCAATTCAGTAATAGCTATTATTTTAGCTAATATTGATCTCTTTGGTAAGGGTTAGGTCCTAATATTTTATAGTGTTGCCTGGCACAGAGTGTAAAAAATTATGTTACTGATTCTGTGATGATCAAGCAGTGGTAGTTTTGTATTTTTCCTGGCACTGCTATCTGAATTAAAATTATAACAAATTTTCTACTCAGCCAGTAAATTCTTTGATTAATTTACTGTTCTCATTAGAAGTGTTCCAGGATTTATTTGTCACATTTGTTCAGGCTACATTCAAAATTTGCTCTATAAAGGGTATTAAGTCTGCCCTTACTGCAAGAATTGTAATGAAACATTGCATCTTATAATGACAATCTGAAAAAGCACAAACATAAAGATGAGAAGGGACTTGCATATCTTCTTGGATTTAAGAGCACTAGATTGTGTTTGGCTGTTGTGTCATTTAATTGAACGAGAAGGTTGTCTTGGAGTCATGAACTAGTCGAGGCTGGAAGGAACCTCTAGACATTGTCTAGTCTGACCCCTCCCCACTCAGAGCAAGGCTACTTACAGCAGGCTTCTCAGGGCCATGTCCAGCCAAGTTTTAAACATTTCTTCAAGGCTGGAGACTTGAGTCTCTCTGGGCAATCTATCATAGTGGAAGAAGTTTTTCTTTAAGTTCAAGTGGATTTTCCTGTACTTCAGCTTGTGCTCATTGCCTCTTGTCCTTTCCCTAGGCACCCCTGCAAAAAGACGGCTCCTCTATTTTGTCTTTGAAAAAATATTCTAGTAATCACTGCTATTTGTATAAATAACATCCTGATTAGTACCCAGTATATATTACACATTCATTATTGATTTTGTGGCACCAAAGGAATCCAATTCTCTGTCCCCTATCTCCCTAAGTTATCGTTCCCATCCTAGAAGTGCTGGGACTTGCTTCCTACATTTGTATCCTTGCTATTGCTCCTGTAGTGCCTACTGGAAAAGGTAGAAGCAGAAATTGGTTCTTCTTTCCCAGTTGGCTGAAGTTCAGCCAACAGAAAACTCATCTTCAGTAAATAGACTCTGAATGCAAGCACCAACTAATCAAGTGTACAAATCAGGGAGATGTTTTTCGTACTGAGGCAAGTCCTAATTACAGGTAAAACTCAAAAAAGCATGTACTCTGCAGCTGAAGCACCACTGACAGTAAACATGACTGAATTAGGAAAAACAATTTTGAAAAGGATTAGTGGAGAAAGATGTGCTTAGTCCTCAGTAGCTGCAGGTATCTGCATTGCTGTTGTTCCTAGGGCAATTGATGCTCAATCACACTTTGTATCACTATTTTCCTCTTGCATATGACTTTTGAACCTGAAGCTTCTACTCAGAGAAATTAGTATTTTTGAGTTTTTATCTATATAGGAACTTATCTGCTCCTGTCCTATATTGTTTTGTAGGATGATATGCAGGAACAGTCTGCTTTAGCATGTGCAGTTTTTTTAATATTAAAAAATGCTCATAATACAAGACCTGCAGAAGAAATTTTAGCAAGGTATGAGCAGGTGGTTCCATGCACTATGGAACACACTGTTCAAGTCTGCAGAAGACCTGCCTCTCAGTGACTGATCTGAAGATGGACTTGCTCTTGCTGTTGAGCCCTAAACCAAGAACCTACTGGGTCCCAGCAGGAGTACTGTGCCACCCTTTCTATGTTTAGAGACTGATCTTACTTTCAGAGTATGAGACCAAAATAATTATTAGCTTAAATATTAGAAATAACTAAAGTAAGGCAAAATTAAAGTAGCTGAAAGTAAATTAAAGTAACTGAAAGGCAAAATTAAAGTAACTGAAGATATATCTTCTTCTCTTGGTCCTCTATTTCCCCCCTCCCTTCCATCTTTTCACTTTTAATCAAAACAATGTTCCCAGAAGTTTGTTTTGGTATTGCTAAGTTGCAGCAATAGCTACCTGTAAATATTAATTATTTGACCATATCTTAAAAAGATGACCCCAAATTACAAAACATCGAGCTGCAATTGTAATTGTAATGAGAATGTATTATGCAGAATATTCCCCAGCGTGGTCTGGTCAGTATTTAAAAGCGCTGTATTAACACGGACTTCAGAAAAGGCCATCAAGCCATGTCTGATGGCTCTGTAATCCTAGTGGTTATTTACTTGAACCAGACTTGACTGCACACAATGCCAACATGATTCAGAAGGATCAAGGTCCAAGGCAGGTAGGTGGTAAGCCAGCCTGCATGGCTGGGCTGGTGAGAGCTGTTCCCTTTCCAGAAGGAGGCCTTAAATGACTCTTATTAAATCTGTAATTTGTGACTCTCATATGCACAAATGTAATGCAAATCCACTGTCTTTCTTGTTTGCAATTAATGTCAGTGGAAAGATGAATTGGAATTTCAAGGAAATGATTGCAATAAGCACCACCTCAGAGTCTTGTGTTGACTCCAATTTTCTTGCATCATAAACTGCTTTAAGCCCTCTTGAGTTACAACCCAGCAATTTAACACTTGTGTTTCACGTTGCTTAAGTTAACTTTCTTTACACACAAAAGGGGTCTGAATTTAATAACTGCTGAACCAACTGAAGACTGAACTAATTGATTCGAGAGAAATTTAGTGGTGTTCACAGTTGTGATGCAACTCATTTGCAGGGAAATAAAGTGAGGGAAGGTATTCATGTCTTACAGCATTTGCATAAGATACAAGACTTGTTCTATGCAAAGGATGGTGAAACTTGAGTACTTGTTTATGCCTATGAACCCAGTGGGTCAACCACAAACACTAAAGCCACTCAAAACCATAAAGGCGACTTGGATTTTTAATTCAGCTGATCAACAATTGGGTTGATCATTTAATTGAGAAGCATCCATCATTTGTGCAATTTGTGGTTCTAAGTACTCCAGAGATCAGCTTCTGAGGTTCCTGAATTTTAGGTGGCACTTTAGTTTTGTCAGTATTTTTAAAATTCAGGTTTCATGTATCTTGATGGATTAATTTCCAAAATGTGTGAGAGAGGATGAAAAAAGAATATGTGGAAGAAATGTGTCCTTACATGAATATTGTGTGAAAGGAACCCAGAACAAACCAGCTACTGATTCTCATTTTTGACTTGCTGAACCGTGCCTTTTGTGTAAATTTTTGTGTCTAACAGTTATCTCTAGTGACTTCTGAGAGACAACGGATACACAAAAAAGGCAAAGCTCTGACTTGCTTAGACAGAGTATCTTTGACATAAAGTGGATGATTGTTTCCTAGCCTCCTTCAGACTATCACCTCAGAGCAGCTACAGACACAGCGTATTTATGCCTGTTAAACCAGAAGCTCTGCTTATCATTTTTCCTGCCTTCATCACTTTCCACTGCTATAGTCCAACTATGCTATACCAGGATATTAAATATGGAGTATCCAGAATGTCTAAACAGGCTGAAGGACTGTCTGTGCTATTTTTCTCACATTTAACTTTCCCAAGAACTAAAAAGCTATTGGAAAGCAAAGGTGGTAGAGTTTTGAGTATGAAAGACACTTCTTCAGGCTGCCTTCTGAGTGGGTAGTAATACACATTGATAGAAATTTCTAGCAGTGCACAAAATTTGTGTGCAAAAAGCCTGCTGCTCCCCAGAGAGGTTTCAAACCTTTGACAATTATTGCTGATGTATTAAACAGCTTGCACTTGTATTCTAAGGCTACCAGACTACATAGAAATGTATTCTGTTAGCTTGCAATGTTCTACTCAAATAACAGGAGAAAACTAAAGAGTGACTTCCTTGCCACAGAATATGGGAAAAATACTTTTGAGGCAGAAACAAATTTTTTCCGTGTAGGGACCTATGGACTAAGAGAAATTTTGATCTGCTGGTTTTGGCAAAGTTGAACAAGAAAGCAAACAGAAGTGACAACTTCTTTTTTTCTATGTAATCTTTATTTTCTTCAGTTCTCATTTGAGTCACTCTGTATAGCAAGAAGCAAGTGCTTGTTTCTTGCAGGGTAGAAATGAATGTTGACTCTAGAAGCTTTGCAAATTGAAAGTTAGATACCATATAAGGGCTGTTGATCCTGTCACTGTTGATCTAATCCACACTCTGTGTGATTGTGATATATATTATAAACCTGCTTTGATTTTGCACCTCAGGACAAGCCTGGGAGGCTTTGTCAGAGGTGGGAAGGAAGGGAGGGAAGTCAGCACAACAGGAGATGTCCTGCTTGCAGGAGTGAAGAGACATGGGTGTTCCATGCAGCCATGCCTTTGTGTTCCACTCCCCTTTCCCTTTGCCTGAAGAATCTTGGGAAACTTTGTGCTAACTCTCCTAACTTCCAGTAAGGGAGAACAGCATCCTTGTGGAAGTGTTTAATAACCTGAGCTTTTTGAAAGGGAAGTAATTTTTCCTGTGTTAGGTGAGCCCTCCAAGAACAGACATCAACAAAACATTCAGACTGATAGCCAGCAGTTTGAGAAGAAGCATGCAAAAGTGACTGGATCAGAGGACAAACAACTGAATATGAGCATCCAAGAACATTTTGTTTTCTCTGTTAATGAGAACAAAAGAGGGTTGCAGATTTATTATCTTATGCCGCTCAAATAGACAGTTTGTAAAGTTAACAGAAATCTGGTTACAAAATTCAGTGTATGAAAATGCTGGACAAATTTGGGGTTAGAGCTAGAAATCAACCATACAGCATTTAGGGACTAAAAAAAAAACATTCAAAGAAACTTGCAGTTTAATTTATCAAGAGGTTGAAATGTGACTTATGCATGCATAAATCCTTGTGGAGACCTAATAAGTGAAAGGCATCTCTAATCTATCGCTTAAAGCAAAGCAGGAACCTAAACTGGAAACTAAAGGCAAATTCAAAGTTTAGAAGCATGGGCCTAGTTTTCTAGAGGGGAAAACAATTTACTAATGAAAATTTTTTTAAAAATTCGATGTTCTGATGCCTTCAAATCAATATCTTTTGTAGGCAGCACTGCTTCTAGGAAACAAAGGTTATCTGACATGATACATGAATTAATGATTCTGTGTCTTGGGTTTATGTTGGATTAAATTTGATATTCCCTTCCAGTTTTAAAATCTAGAGATTTTCCCCAATTCAGGGGAGAATGCAGAGAGATGACACTTCTTGGGAATAAAAGAACCCAAGTAATGAGAAGACAGAAAGCATAGCTCCAAGGGAAAAACAAATCAGGATATTGTTTAATAAAACAGCTTCCTTAAATGCATTAACTGTTGGTCAGCAGTTTTGACTACAATCGTCTTGGAATGAGAAAGGAAGGCATAGTGGGATCATCTGGCTAAAGGCTAATTTGGAGTTGTACGTAGGAATTGTCATCCTGCCTCACAGCAGAGGTTCCCCTGAGTATATCTCCCAGCTAATTGTGTTGTGCTGCCCTGAAAGGAGAAAAGGGACACCTGATAGCCCAGTGTCCTTTTCTGGCAGCCTTTTGAGTTGATGGATAATGTACAATGTAGTCTTTCAGCTCTTGGTGCTGATTATGCTCCTCTCAAGCTCTGTATATGGGTTTGGGGTTTGCATTTCAAGAAAGCTGGGTAAGACAAGAAATCAAAAGGACTAGAAAATATCTCATAAAGAATTCTTTATCCAATGGAAGTTTTGATAACTTAAATACTGGGTTTTATTTTTGAACTTGCTGCAAAGGAAATTAACACTTTTCCTTCCATACTTGGGGAGGCAGGACAAAAACAGACGAATGCTCCTTGACTCAGGTTAATTTTGATACAAGGAAAAGCTTCCCAGTAGGATAATGAAGGACTAGCAAACGTAGTTAAGAAAAGGTGTGTAATTGCTATTGAAAGGTTTCAGGAACAGATAGGACAAGACATCTGTCCAAATGACACAGGGTGATCCCTGTTTCCTTATGCAGCAGAAAAACTTGGCATCCTTTCTGTTTCTAAGACATGTTTTTTCCACCTGCTTTGGGCTGGTGGCAATGTTGAACAAGCATTGTTTAGCTGGAGACTATGACATTCTACAAATAGATGTTGAGCTGAACAACATTCTATGTGTTGCCAAAGAAGGTTTATCTTCTCTTCATTTTAAGTAAAATCTATTAGCTGGTTCAAAAGGCAATCATTGTTCCCTGATAAAATGCAGCTGGTGCACACATGAGCTTAGTCAGCAGACAATAAAATAACAAAAGCTTTCCATAGGGATCAGAAACATCAAAAGCAGAAAGTGTATTTAAAAACAATCTCCAACAGATTGCTATAATTATTAAATGTGACGCATCACAAGTAGTGATGGAATATAGCTAAGATGATACTACCCAGACAGGAAGGCATAATATGGCTTTGGTGTCCATCTCTGTATACAGATTTGAAATCCCAGAGAGCGGATCATCAGATGCCGGATTATGTGTAGTTCATAATTTAAAATGGGTCTGCTGTCATGAGGGAGGTGTATATTTACTGAACCATTCAGGTGAAGCTTTTGAACAAGTTAATGGCTATAATGCCACTCTACTTGAGAACATGGGAGAAATAATTATATAAATCTCTCCACTGGACTGCCTTAGTGGGATGTACTGCTATGGTTACACTCATCTACAGAGTAATGTTTGAAGTGCCATATGTAATACATGTCAGACATTTCTTTCTCTAGTTTATCAATACAGAAGCAAGAAAGTGTCAAGTACAGCAGAGCAGCTTCATAAGAGCCTCTTGGCCTGGAAATGAGCTCCTGTGTTGCCTCAGCTTGCCCTTGTGGGGACCGCATTTTATATCCTTTCAACTCCAAATGGAAGCAGTAAAGTAAGATGGACATACGACTGATGCCAGGAGAAAGTCTCAGATTCAGCTGTTCTAAAGTTTCCCCTTCCTCTTTAGATCACATTTCCCTTAAGAAAAAAAATCCTAATGGGTTGCTTTTATGTTTCTGCTAAGAAGGAACTGGAGGCACTTAACCCTTTACAACCCATTAAAAATTGATAAAAGCAATCAGCAGTTGCATGGTAAATTTTTTCACAACAAGATGAATTTTCTTTAAAATAGTAAATAGAGTACCTTTTTAATATTTGTACTTGTAATATTAGCTGGATAATGTCTGAATTGACTGCTGCAGTCAAGACAGACTGATGATGAAAACGCTTTGGCTTTCTATTGATAGGAGACTCTGAAGCCTTTGTCCGTGCTCCTAAGGGTTATCCCTGGCTGGAATACCTGGAAACACCAGACAGCAGCTCTCCTCCGGAACGTCGATCTAGGCTTGTTGATGACAGAAGCTGGGGGTCGGACAGGCCCCCAGGACACAGCCACGACAAAGTGGCACCCGAACAGCTCCTGGACTCTTCAGGTGAAGCCCAGGAATTCAGAGCATCATCCCGCAGAGCAGCCTCGGGACTGAAAGAGCTGTTTGGATTGTCACCCTGCTGAAGATACCCTCTGTGTTCTAACAGAGAGTATCTGACGAGGCAGTTCCAACACCCTCGCATTCACCACCTGGGAGAAGAAACCCCGAGGACTGGAATAAAAAGCTGTGATAAATGAACTTATGAATAAAAATTCGTAAAAGCCTAAATAAATATATTTGTAGTTATAATAATATAAGAAAATATAAAATATAGTGTGGCCAAGGATTCCTCCCTAGATCCAGCCGCGAATACCCATTCAAGAGATAACAATTCTAGCCAGCACCCGGATAACGATCCTAGCCAGCGCCCATCAACCGAAGAGAATAAGCAGGACACGGGCCATCAGGCTGGACAAAGAAACGAGCCCTGATGGACAAGATACTCATCACCGGACCTGAACACCCCGCCTTGCAAAGCCACAGTTGGGGAAGCAATCAAACTGGACAAAGAGAGAAGCCCAGCCGAGATATTCATCGGCTCCAACCCGGACCCAACCACTCCGTCCTGATGGCCCAACCCAAGATGAAATCAAGGAACACCCAGGACCTTTTTACATGTGAGGAGACTCTGCCCAAATGTCTATTGATTCAGTTCCTCAACGCCAGGAAATCCATTCAACCAACCATCAAGGATCCTTGGTGAATGGTGCTTGCTTGGAATTTAGCCTCAGGACACAAAACCCCTATAAAAACCCAGGACAGAGAGCCCTCGATCGTGGATTTGGGAAAACCTATACCTTTGGGTATAGACCCCTGTCCACCCAGCGCTGCGCTGATTTATTTTATTGTGTTTTTTTCCTTTCGTTATTTGTTTTATTGAAATTGTTTTATAATAAATTGTTTTCATATTTAACCTCATTTTGCCTTCGCATTTATAACAGATTGGTGCCGTGACTCGGATTGGAGAAACTGCGGGAGAATCTCGCTGCCCAGGATGGGTATGCCTGCTGATTTTGGCGGCCTGGTGAGTAAAGAATCTCCGCAGCTCGTTCTGATATCCGAACCAAATTTAGGCTAAGGTAAAAACCCCAATAAAAAGGGAAACGGATCCAGAGCAGAGAGCTCGGGAAGGCACGGAGCCTTCGGAAAGCCGCGGCTGGTTTGCTCGTAAAAGGTCTGCAGTGCACGAAGACACCCTCACAGGAAAATAGCTGTGAGTACTGTGAGGTTGAGCAGGTGATTGGACGAGTGTGTGAGATGTGATCTGATCACGGAGCGAGTGCGGACTTCAAGGTCACGTTTCCATCCTCCTGCGAGGGAATTGGCTGGCCGCGAAGGAAGCGATTCGATGTGAGAAAGTTCTCTCTCTCTTCACTTGTAAAAACCTGAGACGAAAGGGAGTCTCGGGGGACTGATCACAAGGGGCTAAAGGGGAAGGATAGGTCCTGTCGAGCTCGGGAATTGGTAAACCCTTTCAGTCAACGGACCTAGGTAAAGGTCCAGAGGAGGATCGGAGTGCTGAATACAAGAGACCCCAGCTCAGCTAGCTGTGAGGTGAGTATTAGCAAACTTTGATTTCTCGGGTAAAAACGGAACGGACACAACGCAGAAATAAAAAGGACTCATAGAGAAGGAAAGACATTTTTTTCTAAACATGGGACAAAAGAAGAGTAAGATGCAAAAAAAGAATACCGGGAAAGGTCTCTCCGATCAGGCGGAGGGATCGCTGGACATCCCACCGGAAAGTCCCTTGGGATGGATGTTAAAATATTGGGAAAATTGTCCCCAGAGAAAAAAGAAATCCAAGGCAAAAATGATTCAGTATTGTGCAGAGGTCTGGGGAGGGCAGGAGCTGAGGAATCACCTCACTTGGCCGGTGTTAGGCACATTTGAGAGATGGACATGTAACGAGTTGCTCTCCTACGTAGAAAGCAAAGTCCCCTCGGACCCCGAGGAAAAGGAATATGCCAGGCTCTGGTTAACTGCCGGAGTAGGGCTATTCCAGATAAAACAAAAAGAGAAACGTGGGTCGAGAGCTGAACCCTGGGAACCTCTCGACCACTTACCACCCACATATCATGGACTGGCGGAGCCCTCTTCTGTAGATCAAGTGGTGCCGTCAGCACCTTCGGGCTCCCAAGAGCAACCCGCTGAGATGTATACATCCCGAGCAAAGAATTGGTGTCGGCAGTCGTACCGGCAGCACTCCCCTTGCCCCCGCCTGCGGATACCACAGCCACCGCAACCTCTTCAGAGGCTTTGTCGGCGCAAGGCTGGGGACCACCCTATCCGCAATTGCCAGTCCGGCTGCCACAGCCGGGACCCTCACATCTAACTGAAGGGGTCCCTCCCGGTAACCGGGTGGCGGCGGAGTTCCCACAATCAACAAACGAGAAAACTCCCACAAACCCCAGTTCCCCTCCTGCAAGTAGAACCCGTTTGAAAGCAAAAATGGTGGGCGAGGAGTGAGGACAGAATGAGAGTGAGCACCGATTGTTCCCTCTCAGGGAAGTACCGACAGCCCCGGGAGTGACTGGATTTGTGAATGTTCCCCTTAACTCCGGGGATGTGTGAGCGTTTAAAAAGGAGATGGGGCGATTGTTGGACAATCCTTTTGGTGTGGCTGAAAGGTTGGAAGACTTTTTAGGAAGTAGTATTTATACATATGAGGATCTCATGGCCATCCTGAGATCGCTGTTTAATCAAGAAGAGAGAGAGATGATTAAACAAGCTGGTATCAGGGACTGGGACCGACGCAATCCACAGGGGACACCAGGTGACCAGAAATGGCTGAGCGTGAGCCCGAGCTGGAACGCCCAGACGGAGGAGGGCAGGCGAAGCATGATGGATTTAAGGAACATGATTCTGCAGGGAATAAGGGAGGCGGTTCCCCAGGGTCAGAACATTAGTAAAGTATTCGGGGAATGCCAAGGGAAGGAGGAATCGCCCACAGAATGGGTAGAGAGGTTACAGCGAAGCTTTCAGATCTACTCTGGAACTGACCCGAACTCTCCCATGGGGGAGGTCTTACTCAAAACACAATTTGTTGCCAAATCCTTGGAGGACATTAGGAGGAAATTGGAAAAAATTGACGGGTGGCAGGATAAAAGCCTCCAGGAGCTTCTGAGGGAAGCTCAAAAGATATATATGAGAAGGGAGGATGAAAAACAAAGGCTGCAAGCTAAGGTGTTGGTAGCTGCGGTCAAGGAAGTCCAAAAGCAAGAGCAAACACAAGGTAAGTTTAAAACACTACCTAGAAAACAGAGAGGCCCTCACAAGGCAGCCCCTACCCCACGGAGAGGGCTCCCCGAATGTTACTACTGTAAGAAGGTAGGACACATTCAGCGGGACTGTAGGCAAAGAATAAAAGATGAAAAAATTTTTCAAGAGGATTAGGGGTGTCGGGGGCTCTTTATTTTGGGGACCAGAACATCCAAGGAGCCCTTGATAAAATTAAAAGTGGGTCCCCAGCGGCAGGAGGTAAGCTTTCTAGTGGACACTGGAGCAGAGAGAAGTACTCTGCAGAAATTGCCAGAGGGGTGTGTGACAAGCAGGGAAAAGGTTTTTGTAATTGGAGCCAAGGGAGATCCTTTCAAAGTATCTGTAATAAAAGATGTGGAAATAGAATCGGAAAATAAAATTTGTTTAGGAAATTTATTGCTTGTAGAAGAAGCAGATTATAATTTGTTAGGAAGAGACATGATTGTTGCATTAGGAATTAATATCGTTAAAAACTCTGAATTAGTAGTGAAAATATTCAAACTGACTCCCAAGGACGAAGAAGAAATTAACCCTAGAGTGTGGCACTCAAAAGGGGAAGTAGGGAAATTGGATATCAAGCCCATTAAAATAGAAATCGAGGACCCTGAAGACCCTATAAGGGTCAAACAATACCCCATCCCGATGGAAGGGAGGAGGGGATTGAAACAAGTAATTGACGACCTCCTTAAAGGGGGTACCCTCGAACCCTGCATGTCTCAGCATAACACCCCCATCCTGGCTCTAAGGAAAACAGATGGCAGTTTCCGATTGGTTCAGGACCTCAGAGCTGTAAATGCTAGAACCCGAACCAGGTTCCCGGTGGTGGCCAATCCTTACACTTTACTAAACAGGCTCTCGCCCGAGGATGTATGGTATAGTGTAATCGATTTAAAGGATGCTTTTTGGACTTGCCCTCTAGATGAAAAGAGTAGGAATTATTTCGCCTTCCAGTGGGAGGACCCAGACACAAACCGAAAGCAACAACTAAGGTGGACAGTCCTCCCTCAGGGGTTTGTGGAGTCCCCGAACCTTTTCGGACAGGCTTTGGAACAACTGCTAACGCAATTTGTTCCTGAGGGCGGGACAAAGCTCCTGCAGTATGTTGATGACCTATTGATAGCTGGAACGACTGAAGAGAATGTGAGGAGAAGCACGATTGCCTTGTTAAACTTTTTGGGACAAAAGGGGTTGAAAGTATCGAAATCCAAACTGCAATTCACAGAGCCTGAAATAAAATATCTTGGCCATTGGATATCTCAGGGAAAAAAGAAATTAGACCCTGAGAGGGTGGCAGGGATCCTTGCACTCCCTGCACCAAAAACAAAAAGACAAATTAGACAATTTTTAGGGCTCTTGGGATATTGCAGACAGTGGATTGAAGGTTTCAGTGAAAGAGTGAAATTTTTGTATGAAAGATTGAACACTGACAGATTGAAGTGGACTGAGCAAGATGAAGTTAATTTTCAGAAGTTAAAGAATGCCCTTATAACTGCCCCCGTACTAACTTTACCAGATACCAATAAAGAATTTCAGTTATTCGTGGATGTGAATGGACAAGCGGCACAAGGAGTTCTGACCCAGGAATGGGCAGAAAAAAAGAAGCCCATAGGGTTTCTCTCGAAAATTTTAGATCCGGTTAGTCGGGGTTGGCCTACTTGTTTGCAAGCAATTGTGGCAGTAGCTTTGTTGGTAGGGGAAGCTAAAAAGGTAACTTTTGGAGCTCCTTTGATAGTTTTCACCCCACATGATGTAAGAAACATCTTACAACAAAAAGCGGAAAAATGGTTGACTGATTCGAGGCTTCTGAAATATGAAGCCATCTTAATCAGCTCGCCTGGTCTAGAATTAAGAACCACTACTGCACAGAATCCTGCACAGTTCCTGTTTGGGGAACCAACAGAAAAACTGCTACACGACTGCATTGAAACTGTGGAATTGCAAACTAAGGTTAGACCTGATTTAGAAGATCAAGAGTTAGAAGGGGGAGAAAAGTGGTTTATAGGTGGTTCCTCAAAAGTTGTTGAAGGAAAAAGAAAGTTGGAGTATGCAATAATAAATGGCATATCAGGAGAAATTGTAGAATTGGGCCCCTTGAAAGCAAGCTGGTCTGCACAAGCTTGCGAGCTCTATGCTCTCTCTAAAAGCCCTCTGGGAATTGAAAGGAAAAAGGGGGACCATTTATACAGACTCACGGTATGCTTTTGGAGTAGTACATACTTCTGAAAAAATTTGGGAAGAAAGAGGTCTGATAAATACGAAAGGAAAAGGATTGATCCACGGGGTAATCATTTGACAAATTCTAGAGGCTGTCAGAGAACCGAAGGAAATATCGGTGGTCCACGTAAAAGGACACCAAACAGGATGGCAATTCCACACCCGAGGTAACAACCTGGCAGATAAAGAGGCAAAATGAGCGGCTTTGTTAACCGTAAGTATTCCTGAAATAACCCCGGAGGAATCACCAGAAATCCCCACGCTCCCTTCAGAAAGGGAGATAGAAGAATTCAGAAAGGTAGGAGGAAACTTTGAAAAGGGAAAATGGTGGTTGCCTGATGGGAGAGAATTAATTCCAAGAGGGATGGCAAGAGGGATACTACGAAGATTACACAAACAGACTCATTGGGGAACTCGGGCATTAGCTGAACAGTTTCTAAAATTTTTCGGGTGCAAAGGGATCTTTGAACTTGCCAAACAGGAGGTGCAAGGATGTGTGATATGCCAAAAAGTAAACCGATCAAAATTTAAGCAAACGACTTGGGGAGGTCGCCCTCTCTCATACAGGCCATTTGAAAGAATCCAGGTGGATTTCACCGAACTACCAAAAATCGGTAGATACAAATTCTTATTAGTGATAGTGGATAAATTGACACATTGGGTAGAAGCCTTTCCCAGAGCAAGGGCAACAGCCCAAACGGTGTCGAAAATTTTATTAGAGGAAATCATTCCAGATATGGGATAGTAGACTGCATTGATTCAGACCAAGGAACACATTTCACGTCAAAAATTATTAAACAAATTTCAGAAGTCCTAGGTATCAGATGGCAATATCACACCCCTTGGCATCCTCAGAGTTCAGGACAGGTAGAAAGAATGAATCAAACATTGAAATCCCAACTATCTAAACTCATAATTGAAACAAAAATGTCCTGGATTAAGTGTCTTCCCCTTGCGCTACTGAATATAAGAACTATGCCACACTCTGAGACAGGTCTGTCTCCCTTTGAAATGTTATATGGGATGCCGTACAAACATGGAATGCCGGTGGCACACCCTCAGGTGGAGGATGTGCAGATACAACCATATCTCATTTCTATAAACAAAAATTTGCAGGATCTGCGGAAAAGAGGACTGATTCCCCAAAGCACAACACTGGGATTTGCAATACACCAAATACAGCCTGGGGATAAAGTCCTGATCAAAGCTTGGAAGGAGCTCCCCCTCAGCCCCCACTGGGAAGGACCGTTTCTCATCCTCCTGACCACAGATACAGTGGTCCGGACTACAGAAAGGGGCTGGACACACTCATCTCGAGTAAAAAAAGTAACGATTACAACTCCTCCGAGTGGAAAGTCACCACATCTCCAGGAGAACTGAAAATTAAACTCCGGCGTCATCACAAATGACAAGTGACGGCCAGATAAGTTGTATTAACCTTGATTGTGATTGTTTTCCATTTATCCATTTCAAGTGTGCTTATTGTGAACAGATTAGGGTAGCCCACTGTTTGGGAAGGTACAAACCTAAAGGATTGTGTACAAAGTGTCTAGAAAAGGAACAGGAGTAAACTAGCCGTTTCTTAATACTTGCCACCCGGGCGGGGTTTTTGGAACTAGACTCTCCTGAGTGGTTCCTATTTTTCCAAAAAGGGTTAAGAGGCAAGCTAGATTCCAAGGCAGAGGCTTTAGAAATCGAGTGCCGAAAAACGATTAAAGTACCGTGTAGGACAGACACAATCAAATCGTCTCGGTGGGCTACTTTCAAGAGAAGGTACGCCGTAAGGACTACAAGAGCCCCTGAAGACAGTCCCTGCTGCCGAGAAGATGGTGATCCCCGCCATACGTTCCTA